>NW_017097498.1:0-21442 GCF_001412225.1 Nicrophorus vespilloides | reverse complement strand
AAACACAGCCTCTGATATTGATGCAAGACCGTACACATTTACCTTCTCGAGGTTGCACCTGTTTCGATACAGAAAATGTTACGGATCTCATTTTAATCCACTAGATTTATCATACGCTGATTTGTTTATGGGATTAAAATTAAATTATCTATTCATCTGCAAATAGTATTAGTTTGTTACTTTTATTGTATATATTCATCGGTTTGTCAATCATGGGTAGTTTTCAGAGTGGTGACCGGAGTTCGTTTCCGCAATAAATATGCATCTCGGGGAGAGATGGTGGCCGTCGGCCTTTTGGATTTCGTGTACTTAAAACTTTCCACTTGAGCCCACGCCGCCCCCGCGCGTTACGGTTGGTTTATGGGATGGGGAGTTTCCAGATGGGGGAGTGGGAGAGAAAAAAAATATCTGTGGGTGTGAGAGTGAGAAAGATTGAGTTTGGTTGGGGGGTGTTTTCGATCGTGGGATAAATTAGAATAAATGGTAAAAAAAAATGTGTAAAGAAATAATCTGAAAGATAAATTAATGAAAACGCTTTTTGATCACGAAAAGGGTTGCGGATTGCGTGGCTTCCGCGACGGTCATTACAATATGCATGCATATGTGTGTGAGCGAAAGAGAGAGAGAGAGAGAAAATGTATAAAAAAAACTATTGACGACTTGTTTATTATTCTCTTGTTGCAGGATGCGATTTTCCGTTTTTTTTTGCTATTTGGACGACGGGCGGGCGGTAAATCTGCGAGGAATTTCATTTTCAATTCGGTACGTGGATGTATGAATGTGTTTGTATTATTTGGGAATGAGGGTGGCTGCGCCTGTCCCGGATTTCGGGATTCGTGGCGCAGGTCCCCCCCGCACTCTCTCGCTCCTCCCGATTTCCACCACGTCCCATTTCTCTCTATCTCTCATTTCTCTATTCTCCCATTTCTATGTATCGCAAAGTTCCGAAGAATTGATTAACATCATCGGGTAGAAATTGTTACCTACCCGATGATGTTAATGTATATGATGATGTAAAGTAAAACTTACAAGTCGAGTGATTGTGAGGATTCATCCGAGGCCACTGTAATTTACACCATGCACACGGTAATTGTAGGTGCGTGTCGAGGCGCGCTGCAGCGGGACCGGAAGTTGGAGAAGTCCCGTCCGGTTCCGGTAGCGCCTCTGGTGGTGGTCGGATCGTCGGTGCCGTCTTCTTTTTCCTCAGGGTTTCTGTGAGCAGCCGGACCGCATCTGCGCCACCGCCACCCTTGCGTCGTCTACCTTCCTTCGTAGTGGTGGCTGCTGCTGCTTCTGCTGCTGACTCCCGGTGGCGCCCGCTTCTCTCTATCTCTCCCTGATGTCTCTTCTTTGCTTGTTGCAGGCTTCCCGTTGGCGGCGACCTTCTCTCCTGCGATGCACCTCTCTTCGCGTCACGGAACGGTCCCAAACTGTGGTTGGTTCCGTTGGCGCCTGGCTGCGATCCGGTTCGGCCTGGCGGCGGCAGCAGCGACGTCGGTGGCAGCGGGGTGAAGGTGCGGAGGCGGCGGGCGGCGGCAGGCTGGTGGAGGAGATGGAGAAGAGCGCGCGCGCCGCCGCCCCAGGACGACGCCGCGCACTACATGCGGGAATTATTGATCTCTGCCCAGCTGTGACTCGCACAGCGAAAACATACGATCATTATTATACGCGTTTTTCACGGATCCTCCTCTCTCTCTCTGCCACCCACATCAGCAGCATCATCATCATCAACATCATCCCCGCACAATCCTGCAATTACCGCCACCGTCGAATCACTGCACATTGTACTTGTACATCGATTAAAATACTACACCCATACAACAACATCAAATTAACACTCGAAAAACAATCCAGATACTGCACACATCCATATGATGAGAATACCATACCTGTAGCCTTAATTAACACAAATTTACTCAATGTTTCAGATGGAGTAGATTGTTGGAATTGTATCGAATCTCGTCGTCGTGAGAGGAGGACGACTTGACTTTTACGACCACCTTCATCATCAATTATTCATTGATCACGCACCAACAACAACACCACCAATTGCAGTGCTATAGAACAGCGATTAAAATCCGGCTTCCAAGGAATATCGAGGAGGAGACGGCAAAATCTAGTCTTTCCTTTTTTCCCCCTTTTTTTTAAATCAATTATTCATGTTTCCTTAGCACCGGTCACGCAACCCACTGCTGCGAGTAAACTACTATCGACTCCTCAAAAAAAAAACAAATAAATTCATTACAAACTGTTTGATTATGAATATCAAATGGAATAATATGTAAGAAGCAAGTAAACCAATTTAAAGTATGAATCTAATCATGTATATTTGTAGGTTTGTAGCTGAAACGCCCTCCAATTATAATCTGCAAAGGCGGTGGTTAATGGTTTGATGATGCTCTCACCTCCTCCTTTCAATTCACCCCTTTTGCTGCAGTCGAGTGTTTCCCTCCCGTTGCTCCTTCAGTTGGTCAATTCGTTGCGCTCTCTTTGTTTCGCACGAATCGAGGCACAAGTACCTACGAGGGACGAAAAAAAAGGGCAAAGCTCAGGATAATTTGTTTCTTGGGTTTAATGAAGACCGAAAAGAAGAGAAGGTGAGATTTAACACACACCGTACGCAAGTTATTAAGTCTAGGGATTATTCATTCGCGAAGTTCCCGAAAGGGAAGGGAGTGGGTTCGCTCTCGTGAGTACAATAACAATTAAGGAGACAATGTCGTCTTGTCGGGTTTCTATGCGAAACTTTGGGATATTATCATCAAAGATTAGTGGGTCGCTCTGAAGAGCAAAATATCGTCTTGCATTTCTAATTCGTTGTAGTTTCAAATATTTGCATTTAACATTTGTTAAATCAATGCGTTTATTTAGATTTTTTCTATTCATCAAATGAGTAAACTAAATTCTAACAAAAATATATGATTTCAGGAAAGCAAGTTCAAGGGGAGAACTGTTATCGATCCCTGCTGGGATTAGGAGGTGTCCTGTCATCGCTAGCTTTGGGAGATTCCGCGAGAACTCAATATCATACGTGCTGATTCCCTCCTCGATCGTCGAAATATGTTTGAAGAGGAATTCCTGGTTTGCACCGTTAATACTTATTACAATTCCTTAATCAACTTAATGACTTAACAAGTTTATGTCAGTCCAAGTTTGCCAAGTCCAATATCAGTTGGTTCATTGGAAAAGCTATAGATTTATCTTTTGATTAGCATGTACAATTATCTAATTCCTCCAATACCGCTTAAGTAAATAAGTTTTATACTTACGTAAATTATCAAAAATCTAATTGGAATGGTGATTGATTTTTTTTTAAATTTCTAAAACAAATTAGAAAAAAAATCCCATTTCAAATAATTAGTATTGCTAATTGATTTTCATAAAAGATGCTGTATTAGATAATTAGATAATTTGCATTGTCGGTTGCAAACAATTGGCGGGTTGTTCGCGTAGTTGCATAACCAACATTTATATGCTCCTCCCATTCTAATTGTGCAGTGTGTACCTAACCTTCATTAACGTACATCTTGTTTATTGTTTGTGTTTACCGTTTTGGTAGAGTTAAAGGAAAGCGCACACGACATACTAATTGCGATGGAGTTTTCGGGCAAGAAACAAAAAAGCGAAGGTATGTTCTAACGCTGTTTGAGAAAATCCGAGTTTTACGAATATTGAATGAAAAAAAAACATTTTTTTTTTGTATAGAATTATTAGTTTTTATTAGTTATAATTAATTTGTGTCGTATGAAAGCAATTCAATTGCAATTGGTTATAATTTAAGTTTTTTTTGCATCGACTTTTGTTCTATTTGTATATTCATTACGTAGGCAACCAAATATGCGTTATTTTACTGATACAAAGTTATGTTGATTTTATTGCAATTGATTATAAATATTCGATTTGATTAGTCAATATTCGATTTAAAACTGCAAATATTTAAATTTGTTCGTGATTTAAGTAATAGTGAAATCATATTTTTTTTTAAATTTTTAAATATTTGTTGTGTTGGTATTCGTTGTTGTCATATTTTGAAAACATTGTGGTAAACGTGCCACGCGATTGAGGTTAAGTCAGTGTAATCAAAGATGTTGCGAAGACAGGCTCGTTTACGCAGAGAATATCTGCACAGGAAGAACAAGGAGGACAAATTCAAGACGATACAGGAGAAGAAGGGCCGCGTCGTTAGCAGCGTGACGAGCAACCGATTGATCCACGGCGATCTGCAGAGACATGCAGTGGATTTGCAAAAGAGAACGGAATGGGACGACGAGGGACCGCAGAGAGCACTGCAGATCGGCGGTGAGAGTGGCGGAGCGTTGGCGAATTCGCAGGACGACGAGTACAGGTATGCAGGCGTCGAGGACCCCAAAATTGTGATAACGACGTCGAGAGATCCGAGCGCCAAACTGAGGCAGTTCGTGAAGGAGGTCCGTCTGATATTCCCCAATTCTCAGAGGATGAATCGCGGTAACTTCGACATCAAGCAGCTGATGAACGCCTGCAGATCGAATAACGTCACCGATTTCATCATAGTGCAAGAGCACAGAGGCGTCCCCGATGCTCTGATCGTCTGTCACTTACCCTTTGGTCCCACGGCTTATTTCAATATGTCCGATGTGGTGATGAGGCACGACATTCCAGATATAGGCACAATGTCTGAGCAGTATCCACACCTGATCTTCCACAATTTCAAAACTGAGCTGGGCGAAAGAGCCATGTCCATATTGAAGTATCTGTTCCCTGTGCCGAAGGAGGATTCCAAGAGGGTCATCACGTTTGCAAATCACGATGATTACATCAGTTTCAGGCATCACAACTACAAAACTGTCGATAGGCAGGTGGAGCTGAGCGAGGTGGGGCCCAGGTTTCAGCTGAAACTGTACCAGATCAAGCTGGGCACATTAGATACAATGGACTCGGCAGACACTGAATGGGCTTGGAGGCCTTACATGAACACAACAGTGAAGAGAAGATTCTTGAGCGATGAGGATGGTTGGCAGCAAGACGATTAATTTTGTAACATACCATATGTTTCTTTAATTATAATTTTTTTTTTTTTAAATAAAATATGACTATAAATATGTATTTGTCTCGTTTTTAATTTAACGTTTAGAATGTATTCGTAAAATAATGCATATATATATATATAAATCGATTTTCTTTTGTTTTAATTTTGTTTTTTCCTTTTGTTTATTAATTTCTCGTTCCAATAATCAATCTACCCGAAACGAACAAATGAAAAACAAAACATTCGCGAAATGAAGATTTGGAGGTGACAGGTGTTTCGAGGAGCGGTCGAGTCCGTAAGAAATCGTCGAAGCTGATGGACTTCGAGTCTCCAGATGATATCGACAGAAGCTTCAAGAAGCAGACGGCGGGCACTCCGGTTACCACCGGCAAGACGAAGCAGCAATCGGAGCCAGGATTTACTTCGCCCAAAAAAGTATTGTTTTCAATCAGAAAGTCGTGCGTGTTTTATTTTTACGTGACTGTTGTAGGTCGAAGCCAACTTCGATTATGAGGAGATGATCGATGAAGCCGCTTACAAGAAGGACTGCTCTCCGAGGAAGTTGATGATGGACGATAAACTGGATGAGGTATTTAAATTGTAATTTGTTTAAGAAGCTTTTCGTGACTTGTTGTTTCTTTCTTTATAGGAGTATGATTACGATATTGGCAGTCAGGAGAGCGCGTCCGATTACGAGAACGAGCACTTCGACGAGATCCATGCAGCGTCCAGCGAGAGCATGGACGACTCTCAAAGCGATTATGACGATGAGACGGGTTTCAGGCGTTTGGACGATGGTGATTCATCGCAGCAGAGTCTCTATTTAACTGAGAAGACGCAAAAGAAGCGATTGGTTATCAAGGATGGAAAGATTTTGAACAAAGGGGGGAAGGTGCAACGAAAGGACAAAGGTTGGTCGGTGTTTGTTTCAGGTTGTTTTTTCTTTTTGCAGCTTTGCACCAATTTGGCTAAGATATGATGTGTGTGAAGAGGTTGTGGGACGCAAAATTTCAGCTTTCTGTACGTTTCTATTCTGTGTGTGTGTGTGTGTGCGGTCCCGGCAATTTTGGGGGGGCTTAAAGAAGGTCGATTTTCTTATAAACTTGCAGGTGTAACGCGCTACACGGCTTACATGCTGTGGGCGCGCGACATTCGAGCCGATCTCGTCGCGGCAAATCCAGAATTGGATTTCTCGCAAATCTCGAAGCGACTCGGCGAACTCTGGTCCGTCGTTCCGTCCAGCACGAAATGGAGCTGGCGACGACGCGCCAAACGCTTGAACGTAAAACAATTTGCAGAAATCGCGACGGCGCAGGAAATCGGCGGCGGCAGCAGCAAGGGCGTGAAAGGGATCGTCATAAGAAGTGGCGGTGTAGGGACCAAATTCATCAACGCGAAGAGAAGCGTCGGCGGTAAGGGGGCTTTCAACTTTGGATCTTCGCCACCGGGGAATTCGCACGCTTCTCCGCCGAGTCCCAAAATGTCGGTCGTCCTCAAAGCGAACGGATTCAACCCGATAGACGTCGCGGCGCATCTGAAACTCTTGGGCGAGAGCCTTGCGATCATCGGGCACAGACTCAAAGAGCACGAGGTTAATAGTAGTAGTCTATAAAAGCAATTATAATTTATAATGATTTCTTTATTTTTTTTAGGGACAAATCGCCGTGTCGGGAAGTCTGTCCGTTCTACTGGATTCTCTACTCTGCGCTCTCGGCCCTCTTCTTTGTCTGACGCAACAAGTCCCCGAGCTCCAAGAGAACTGCTGCACCCCAGAGAAGCTGAACAGCATACTGGACAACGTGGCGTTCATCATGCCTGGTCTCTAGTATCCACTTTCAAAACTCACACCTTAAGCGTTTAATTTTAAGTTTCGTCAATTTTGAAGAATCGTTATTCATGTAATTATTAATTAATTGTCTATATCTAGTTGGTGTCGTGCGAACATCGATGTAAACAAATCAATATTTAACGGAAATATCAAGTATAGGAAAAAAAATTATATACGGCTCGCGCAGATAATGTAAAATATAAGATAGACCTAATCGGAAATTTTTCGCTGCAGAATATATATATATATTTACGTTCGGAAAGATAAGTATTATTCCGTCGTTTGATTTGTTTGTAAACACCCATCCCGATAACAACAAGTCCAGTATATAAATTTATAAAGTTCTACGAGAAAAGAAAAAGTTTCACATTCGTCGTGAAGATGTCTTTAATCTCGCGTTTAACTAAATCTTCCAAACCGATGTACGTTCGTTGCAAAGCGACTCTGGCGCAATGTGAGTGAATTTATTAATATTATAACAAATTGATTCAACTTGATTGATTTTACTTATTTTAGCTCGACGAATTCCCAATGTTTTGTTGAACAATGGAATAGAAATTCCGAATCTCGGCCTTGGGACTTGGCAGGTTTTTATTATTACTATTATTATTATAATTGTTTGAAAAAGTAAAGTAAATAAATTGGTTTCAGGCTGAACCTGGTGAGGTTGAGAATGCTGTTAAAATTGCCATCGATTTGGGGTACAGACATTTGGATTGCGCTATGGTTTACGGCAACGAAAACGAAATCGGAAACGCGATCAGAGAGAAGATCGATGATGGAACTGTTCGCCGGAAGGATCTGTTCGTCGTCACGAAACTGTGGAACACGTTCCACGAGCTCGAAAAAGTCGTGCCGGCTTGCGAAGAGTCCCTGAAGAATTTCGGCCTCGACTATCTGGACATGTACCTGATGCATTGGCCCGTCGCGCAGAAAGTCTTCGGCGACATCACCAGCAATCTGCCGTTCAAGAATGCGGTTGGAATCGATTACGATTATTTGGATACGTGGCGTGGATTGGAGGAATGCCAGCGTTTGGGTCTGACCAGGAGTGTAGGCGTGTCCAATTTCAACAGCAAGCAATTGGATAGGTTGCTGCTGGCGTGCAGCATCAAACCAGTGATGAATCAGGTGATGAGTTTTTCGATTACTAAATATAGTAGAGAGATTCAGAGTAACATTGTTCGTTTATAGATTGAGGTGCATCCGAATTTGAATCAGAAAAAGTTGATTAAATTCTGCAGGGATCGCGATGTCGCTGTCACCGCCTACAGCCCGTTCGGATCGCCGAGCCGACCGTGGGCGAAACCGGACGATCCAGTTCTCTCGCTCGACGATCCCAAGTTGATAGCGATCGGTGAAAAGTACGGAAAATCTCCGGCTCAAATTGTGCTGAGATACATCGTCGAGTTGGGTGCTATACCAATACCGAAATCAACGAATGAAAAAAGGATTTACGCTAATTCAAGCATCTTCGATTTTGAGCTATCGCCCGACGATTTGGAGGTGCTCGACTCGTTCAATTGCGACGGTCGTGCGGTTCCGGCTTTGGAATTGAAAGGATGTCCGCACTACCCCTTCGAAGGAGTTGAATTTTAATCAATAAGGCAAAAATGAAATTGAATGTATGTATTGTTGTCTTAAGTTTAATATTTATATACAAACAAAAAAAAAAATAGAAGTTAATTAGAAAGAACGTATGAGAAATAAAATATGGAGAGGTTTGGATGGTTTAAAAGGCGAGCTTCTTCATCAGCAAGTACATGTGCTGATCGACCTCGAAACCGTGCAGATTGTTTGCGTCTCCTTGCAACCTCATCAGCAATCCACCGAAGGAGACGTACGCAGCTAAACGACTGGAAGGTTCGTTCGCTGCTTCGTCCCCTTCTATCCTGTACACTTTTCCGGACATCACGTACTCGAAGCTGTCCGCTCTCGAGCCTTCGTTATCCAAACCTCGCGGGTCCCAATCCGTACCATCCGGGTAACCGTCTTCACGTAGAGTTGTGGCCAAAACCAGACGAAACTTGTCTCCCAATTCCATCGGATACAGCCAAGAGTTTATGTCCAGGATCAGGTCCATCTTGAACGACTCTGACTCGCAGTGTAATCTGCTCACCCTGTCAAACTTCTTGCCCTCGGGGTCGATATCTTTCACATTGAAAATATCCTCAAACAGAACACCCGCCATATCTCAATTTATTGTGATCGGTCCACAAATCAAAATCAGAGTTCACACTGAAACAATAAAAGAAACACATCAGTTTAACAAATTTAATACAACAACTTAACTTATTAGCAACAATTGATCTAAACATTATCAAAGTATTCGTACTTACAACAACAAAGACTTTGCACACTTTGTTTATTATTTTAAATTGTTGTTAATGTAAGGGAAAAAACAAATTTTACCGTAAATGTAAATACTCACATGAGGTTATGTTTGGCAATTGAAAAGCATTCAACACAACTTTGAGGTTATATCAGTAAATTGCTTTCCGCAGATGGCGGTAGCATTTGCGGTAGTTCAAACGTTCACACAAAGTAGTTGTAATGACCTGTCAAAAGTTAATCATATGTTGTTGTTGATATACGTAAACATTCATTAATTTCTGCAATAATTAATTAATTCGCAAGTCCAATCTCAAGATGTTGTCCTCTATGGTCAAGGAGCACCATCAGAAGCAGGTTGTCCGTAAGGAATTGCAAGGTACGCAATCATTGTTACATATGTTGTTTTTATTAAACAAATGAAATCTGACATAAATTGAGATACATCAATGTGATTGGTTTAAATGCAATTAGTTAAGATGAGTAATATAAAAATGTATATGATATTGTTACTTAACAATTATATCAATCATGTTAACTTGATTTATGTCATCTTTACATATGTGTGCAAGGTTTCTTTTGTTTACATTTTAAATTGATGATGAATTTTCCTTGATTCATCTGTTTCTAAGAAAAAAAATAAACAATATACATCACTCTTTAATTACACTTTTTTTTATGGTTTAGCAACAAAAGCATGTTGCAAATTACTATTTTGGTGAAGGAAATTTATTCAGCGAAACAAACAGAATTTTAACTAATTTTCTTTGGTTTGTTTGTTTGTTTCAGAATCGAAAAGAAAAGATGCCTGCGCCGCTGCCAGCGACCTGACCCAAGCCTTGGTGAACCACTTGAACGTTGGGTGCGTCCTCCTTCTCTTTTCATACACACAGCTATTTATAAGCAACTCTGAAAGGAATCCTCACGTGGTCTTTTATCTCGCCTTGTTGTTGTTTTGTAGGGTGGCCCAGGCCTACTTGAACCAAAAAAGATTGGACGCAGAGGCGAAGCAGCTGCACACGAGCGCAACGAACTTCTCCAAGCAGACGCAGCAGTGGTTGACTCTGGTGGAGACGTTCAGCAGCGCCCTCAAGGAGATCGGAGACGTGGAGAATTGGGCGAAAACAATCGAGGGAGACGTGCGGACCATCTCCATGGCGCTCGAGAGCGTCTACAAAACGTCGCAGGAGAACGCTCAATCCCAATAGGATGTTGCTTAGCAACGATCAAACAAACAAACAAAGAAAAGACACACTCAGACACATTCTTTTATTATTATATTGAGCTCAAGATATTGAACTGAAGAGTTATCTAAATGTAAGAATATTGTCTGAAAGTGAACAAAGCATTTATTGGATCGTTAATCTTTTATTAGATTAAAGTAAGCAGCATTAACATTGCAGATATTCTTGGGTGGTGAATAACGATCATACTTTAATTCCGATCAGTTCATTAACATTTAAGAAGACTATTTCCAATTGAAAATGCTTGTTTTTCTTTTCGTTGTTCAAGTAATTTCCGTATGTCTATTGTTAGCTGTAAATTGTGAACTTTCAAATCAGTTTTAGGTGTATTAAGAGAATATAAGAAGACAAAAGAAATTGTTGATTATTGACGAGATCCAAGTGGCCGATGTTCCTCAAACAAAAACGTTGAGAGCGCGGGATGGATATCGTCGCGTTGAGTGTTTGTATTATAAGTGTGTGTATATGTTTGAATCGAAAGTGAATCACTAAATGCACACTCTCTTTTGCTTCTGTTGTCTTCTGCGTTTGTTACGTGAGGCCAATGGTAATAATTCTATTTGTGGTTTGACCCACGCAAAGAACACACGTTCCAATATATCTATATATACACACACACACACATATAAATTGAATGTGAATGCAGACAACACATGTGTGTGTGTATTGGAGAAATTAAAATATTTACATTTTCGTTCACTTCTTTTTGTTTTATTCTTTCAAACAAGAATACCAAGGAGGCTTTGCATAAGAAGTGAGGAGGGAGGAGGAGCGCGTGCGTGGTGAGAGTTTTGTTGCTGCAGGAGCGCCATGATCGCCATGTTAATAAGTTGATGATACGACGACGAGACGAGAGTGTCAAAAGTGTTGGTTGGGTGCGAGTGCGGACGGTGGCTGAAACAAAAAAAAGAAGAGAGACAGTGAGTGTGTGTGTTAGTTTGGTCTCCCCCTTTATTATACACACACACAAATAATAATACACGCTCATCATCATCATCGACGACGATCGCTGGTGTGTTAAGCAAACGCGAACGACGACGGCAGAAGAAGGTGGTGGCGCACCACACTCATATCAAGGGGGCTGTTGCTGTCGAAAGAATTATAAAAGAAAAGCGCGCGAGCACACACAGTAGTTCGCAGCCCTCCTCGATCTCTCCGCAAAACGCGAGTTTACAAGAACCATGTGAATGTGCCCAGTTTCTCTCCATTCCTTCTCCTCTCTTTCCCCACAAACACACACACACACACACAAGTACATACATACATAAACACTACTCACACACACAATATCGCATCCGCAAAACATACACTCACACGCAAAACACACTTTATTAACACCATTATCGTTACCCCATTTTTAGATCTATTTATGGTTTATTTATTTCACGATTTTAGGTGAGTACTTAATAATTCCCAAAAATGGGTTAATTTCTACTTATTACTTGTTTTTCGTTTTGCATGCAAGCTCACATCTCACATCACCAATTCATGTGTAGCGTGTCTGTGTGTTTGCTGCAGTAATGGGATTATTATTGCTACTTTCAATTCTGGGCCATCCGGCAACACACTCACTCCTAAGGTTTCCTTCCACAGTTGCAAATTAATCCTTAATCAATTGCATTTACAATCTACATAACCTGCCCGAATGCACCTGTCACTTGCATCAGTGGAGTGGATTCACCTCGCTTCTTGCATAAACAATCCAACACACACACACACACATTTGACAATCAGCTGTTCACCAATTATCACCTTTACAATTTGTCTCATTTAATGTATATTGCTTCATTATCTATTTATCATTTACACATTTGGTTAATCAATCAACATGTGAATCATATATACATACATACATACACGATTCCACATAGATAATCTATAAATAATCTGCACTCCTCAGATTTACAATTTTCGTTTTCATTTACAATCAAGTGGGCTCATGTTTTGCTTTCAATTGATTCTGAAAGATCAATTATCAGTTGATTTCATTTCTTTTATAAATTCATTAATTTTGTTTTAGTATCATTTTAGTGAGCAACTTTGAATAATTTGTTGTCTGTCGCTTAACCCTGAGATTATGACCGTTGGCAACTTGATTATTTACTGTTGCTGAAATAAAAAAAAAGTGACAAAGATAAATCGACTGATATAGCAAGAGAGACGAAAACTGTAAGTGTCCTTAAAAAAATAAATAAATTGCAACATTTGATAAACTAAAGTCTAGATGAAACGATTACGAAATTTGATTGCTTTCATGTTATACAATTATGATAACTGACATGTGTTCGTTTCCAAATTGCACATTTTGTTTTGTTGTCAACAACATTTATGTCATTCTGACAGATTTGCAATTATCGAATATTCATATTTACACACATTGTTTATATTATTAATAACTCGATTAATTGACGAAACATGTTCGAACCCTCTTTTGACCTTTGCGAAGAGTGCAAATTTCACCAACAGTTTATGTTATCGTTTATAATTATAATAATTATGATTTAACGTTTTGTTTTGTAAATATAACAAGCACACTTTGAAAATGCATTAAAATTGAGCAATTGTTTGCAAAGAGAGTCACCCATTTTCTACTTTTTTTTTTTTTAAATTATTTGAAACATTTCTTTATGAATCATAGATAATTAAACATTTCGCAAACGAATATTGTCAATATCCTTCGCATGAAACGCATTCTTTTAAAATATTTAAAATTCCAATTGATAAATGTTAGTTTTAACATCTGTTAGTCGCAAAACACAATTAGATCGAATATATTAATTCAATTTCGATTATATATATATAAATTTCAGTAGGAGGCTGACGAAATGGAAGAAAAAAAACAACAGAAGAATGAATGAATGAAATTATCTAACGCTGTGTTGGAAGCAGTGCGGAGCGATTTTGTTTTTACGCCTCGGTGATTTTTCGAACCAGATGGTTTTAATATTTAATCTTAAGCAAGATTTATAAAGCGAAACATTTCAAGTTTTCAGCAACGATAAAACGAAATTGAAGAAATATTAATTGTTCATGTTAAATTCTTAACAATTCGTTAGTCACGATAAAATATCCGGAAAGCCGATTTTTTTCTTTTGCTTATCTTGTTACTTTCTTTCGCGAACCGCGACTCATTTAAATATTTAACCGTCCGCATTTCTCCTCGCACAACACACCCTCGTTCAGACGACAAATTGCAATCTTTGCACACGTTTTTTCTTGCTATCTTTCTTTCTTAGTTTTCCAAGAATCTATATACATACTTTGACCATCACTTATTCAGTAGATATTAATGTAAAGCATCGACTTGGCGTTTAACAGACCGTTAAAAACGATTTGCAGATGTGTCTAAATGACTCGACGAGTTATTTAGTACATCAATAATAATAATTGATAAAATCGCTGCGATTTAATCGCGTTATCTTATCGTGTAAATTAATGTTGATAAACGATTCGGTCGATTGCTTATCGTTGCAGACACGGACGACGTGTCGAGTGTGTGTGTTGTCTTGTCTTGTCTTTACGACTTGATTAAATAGATTTATTAAAAAAAAGTTGTTTGTTTTTCGTTCGATTGTTTTTCAGTTAGTGGTCGTAGCGTAAGCGCAGAGGGAGGATGCCCGGACCGCCGCCTCCTCCGCCACCGGGGGTGCCGCCCCCAATGATGCCGCCGCCCCCGACGGCGTTCGCGCCATCTAAGGGCGGCCCCGACAACCGATCGGCTCTGCTCTCGTCCATCCGGCAAGGAGCGAAGCTGAAGAAGACGGTGACCGTCGACAAAAGTGCCCCAATGTTAGGTACGCATATTTGCACACACGAACTATTATGTAGATAGTGAAGATAAGATTTGAACTTAACAATTACCATTTGGAAACCTAACAAATGCTGTTACTGTTTACAAATTGTTGTTTCCAACGTGAATCATTTTCTTGCGGTTTTTTTTGTTTCAGATTAATAAATTAATCTGTTAATAATTATGAGTAATTCTTTGACTCATTAACTTCATCGATCATTTACATATACCATGGTTACAGTTCATTGGTTTTTGTAAGAAATTTCCAATTAATGTTAGTTTCCAAAAAAAAATAGTTTTGAACTTTTGCAAATTATTTACGATTTTATCAATACACTTCAAGAACGTATTGTTGTGGTAAGTTATTGCAGAAAAGGTCACAAGCGACTGCTTCGTTGCCATTCGATAATCTTAATTTGTATCAACTAGAAAGTGCTGAATCGTATAAATTGAGAGCATAAACAATTTCAAAATTGCATGATATCATCCACCACTAGACTTAATGTCTGCACGTTAGAGGCAGTTGTGTACATGTACAATTGATTATAAAAGTCTTAGTTAGTTATTAATTAAATGAGCTAAATGGTTTCACTGTCTGAATGATAAAATAGAGGTGAAAATGTTATAATAAATGTTTGCACTGCGTTTAGTGTATAGATTAGATTAGTGCGAATTCGGTCGAGTTTTGGGATCGTGCAAATTTCAGTTGCGAAAATTAGGAAGTTCCATTTGTCGTAATTAAAAAAAATTACGAAATAAAGAAAATACAACGTACACGACGACCTCTCATTAATTCAATAAATGTACTATTTTTAATATATATTGTTTACGCTCTTGGGTCGACGAAATATGTAAACGATGATAATCAATCGAAAAAAAAAAAACGTTAATGAACTCAATGTATTTGGGTCAAGACTGCTGCATCGAGCGTGCATAGAAAATGACTCATCCCATATAGTTCACTAAAGAATAAAAGAAAACAACAACACGTTATCAAAACTTCCTACATATAGAACTAACGATTTGAGTTTTAAACTAAACGAAAAAGTAAAATTGCGAATCTGCCGGTTTCGGTGTTTTCTTCTCGTCCATCGAGAATAGCATTGCTGTGAGTAATAAAATAGTAATGGTTTGAAAGTGATCGAATGTTGTTGCGGCGGAGAGGAGAGACCGTGAATATTAAAAAGCGTCGATGAGTGTCGACTTGAATCACCAATTCGATTCGACCGCAGAGAACACGACTTTCCTCTTCTCCTCGGTTGCATTTGCAAAAGTTTTGTTTACATGGGGGAACGAGAAAATGCTTACATAAATAATCGCGCGTTTAGTCATCACAGCAAATCATCTCAATCGAAATCGAAAAACGCATTTAGTTCAAAGTACTATAAAAAAAGAAACTTAATATGACTTTAATGTTTGAAATTGTACGTAAATTGGATTTGTTAACCTTGTAGTTTTCTTTTTAAATATTTATTTAAACTAGTTTTCCAATTATGAAACTATTTTTTCTGTAATGATTCATTCAATTGAGTATTGAATAATATTATTTCTAATTCTGTTTGTAAATTGAACTGTTATCAACTCGATTTTCTAATTGAAATTATTTCTCATGTAATTGAGTGCAAAACGCGTTTTAAATTGTTTATTATAAGTGCGGTTAAAACATAATTATCAACATTTTCTGCATTCTAATTTTGCTACCGATAACGTTTTGATGAATCATTTACAATGTTCGCATTTTCATCATGTCAATTCTTGTATATTTATATTGTATCAAACATTTACTAATCGTCTCTTGTTTGCAGGTAAAAATAGTAATGGAAATAGCGGTGGAATCGCGAGTCCGTCATCAAGGGGTGGCAACGGATCGACGATGGGAGGAGTCGGTGGTGGACCTCCGATGGGATTGGGCGGTCTCTTCGCAGGTGGAATGCCGAAGCTGAAACCGACCGGAAAGCAGCTGGCTCCATCTAACGCGAATCGATCGACGGACGGGGGCGGCTCCCCGACCGCTTCCAAGAATTTCTCCTCCATACAGACGGAGCTGCGAAAGCAGATGGCCAACGATAGCAAGAATCGGGGACCGCCGCCTCCGGCACCAGTCAGGAATTTCAATGTGAGTTCACGACTTTCAACGATTCGAATATTACGCTTTTTGTCGATAAGAAATTGAGAATTATCTGAGAATGTTCATAAGCAGCCGGCTGTGATTTCACGTGTACATTTGGTTGCCTACAGTAATTTGATAATAACTAGTTGCCACTTAGTCATATTTAGTAATTAAGCAGATTACAGATTGATTAATTAATAATATTATCAAAAAAAAAACTAATCATTTTCCAAATGTTGTGTCAAAATTAAGGACAATTCTAATTATAGCGTAATTACTGATTTGGCAGCTAATGCTATTATCAAATATAATCCAAATTTCTTTCTGTGCTGTTAATTCCACGACTTAATGAAATAATTGCAAAAATATTTCTTACCTTACTAAATTGCGAATCTGCGAAGCTCATCTGCATCCAATTTGGAAGAACACTTTAATACGCATTTGCCTTTGATGCAAATTACGAATTCACTGTTCTATTCGCTTACAACTCTTTCCATCATTTGTATTTTGCGAATAGCATATTCCGATTTATCAGAAATTCCCAAAGCAATCGGTTTCCTGCGCGCACAATTTCCTGCAAAACAAATATAAAGATGAAAATTCACTATAATAACGTCGATTGTAAACGTTTCAAAGACAATTATGTAATTAAGCTATTTGCAAGTTGCTATTGTTAACGATCCACGGTCCCTTTTCGTAAAGGGAACGAGGAAATATTTGGGTTAAAGCTAGAAAATCGATAAGTTGTCAAGGTTAAGGTTTAGTAGGTAGTGTGGGTGGTGCAGATTTTGCGTGGAATGCTGAACGGATGCTGCTGCAGCGTTGTGAATATCACGTAACAAAATAGTGTGTAGTATAGTGAATACGTTAAGAAGATGATGGTATGATAGATTGATTAATAATTTAATTAATAATATATAGTTGTCTAATTCCAAGAAATTATTCATTTTTAAACGTTACGTTTTATATGAAACAATTTGCATTATATTTGTACGTTATCTCTCGATTGAAGGAAGCTCTTTGTGTATTGTTCATTAATCGTCGATAATGTGTGTAATATGTAATCTATTCTTTTATTTTTCTTTCTTTCTTTCTAACGTATTCACACGCGTATTGTTATTTGCCTGATGCCCACTAAAGAAATTCGTCGGCGATTTGCTTCGGACGTTTATTAATCGGTTGTCAGCATGTCGACAGGTAGAACTAAAAATAACTGCTGGTATAGGCGTTTCTTGTGTTGGGTGAAATCGAAAAGAACAAAGGTAATTAAACAATTATGAAAATAGATATCGATTTAAAACGTTTTCGTAAGGTTTCTATCTTAATAAGTTATTGATCTAAAGCCAGTGTTTTATTTATGTTGTTTTTCTCTATTGTAATAGATTAATAGTGTTTCTGTTGATTAGAAATGTGTTGGTGTAGTAAATGAGTGAGTGTGTTTTTGGTTTGATAATAATTTGCGCGTTTCGTTTCAGAATGATGATATTACAACATCTAGTCGTCAGCCGTCTACGACGAGGAACGGCTTCCATCAGAACCTTAACACGGCTGTGCAGAACAACGCTCACCATAGGAAGACGCAGAGCAACGTGAATGTTACCACAACAACGACGACGATGACGGCGGACGCAACGGATTCCTCGAGTCAGAACAATAACGTGGCGCCTCCGAAACCGTCCATCAACCATGGAAAACCAAATTTGGCGCCGAAACCGCCGTCGCTGAACGGTACGTCCCTCTCACCTTCTTTTCAAAAACTTGAGAGCATTAATTACTTACGTAAATATTTGCCGCATTTGAAGCACGCGCGCGCGTTCTCCACAATCCTTTTAGTACTTGTTGGCCGAATTAGGAGAATCTTTTAGTTATTCAGTTGAAACATCGTGCTTGCACTATTAAATAATTCGCGTTCGAATGACAGACATACAGACAGTCAAAGTCAGTGAAAACGAATAGACGATGTGTTTGTTATCGTTGTGCTTCTGTTTCGATAAAGGTAAACCTGCGGCGCCGCCGAAGAAGCTTTCGCTGAACGGGAAACCGATCAGCAGGGCGCAGAGCATGAGAAGTCCGAGGTCGCCGTCCCCGCACAGTCCGGACAACAACAATCCCGAATACCAGAACAAATTCGGAACGGTGAGGAACCTGTCTTCAGTATTAAACCAGAACCATCTGGGCCACAGTCTGGGTAATCTGACTCAGATGAAGCCGCGCACTCCACTCAATGGTCAGTATTATTATCAATTTAATTTGTTTCTAATTTGAATAAATTGAATGTTTGGATGTGCAGGAAGACCAACGGCGCCGCCTCCCTCTGTACCCGGGCAGCAGGTGCCGCCACCTCCTCCGCCGAGCAAAACAGTGCGACCACCGAATCACGCTCCGCCTCCACCGCCGAACGCCATCCCGCAGGCACCGAGCCACGCCCCACCGCCGCCTCCGCACAGGACGCAGGCACCGTCTAGAGCGCCGCCAGCGGTAAGACCACCACCGCCCCCAAAACCGACAGCATTGAAGCAACAACAACAAAAACGGTACATTCATAATGAACGGAAACCCACCTTTCAGATACCGACGGCGATGGGCGGTCTGAGCGCACCACCGCCGCCTCCTCGCAACTCTTCGATACGAGATGTGGGCGGTAACATGAGCAGACGACCGTCGAACGCGATCAGCGTCTCCTCCTCCTCCTGCTCCATCACCACCAACAACACCTCTTCATTGGTGAGCGAGCTGGAGAAGCGATTCGCCTTCCATTCGCCGAGCGAATTCCCGAAGCCGATGCCCTTCCGCAACGTGCACAAGGTCTATAACGGTCGACAAGGTTTGTCCAAAGCTACATAGTGCATGCAAATAAGTGAACTGCAACAAAAACAAAAAGAAAGAGATTTTATTTTTCATCCGCACTAATCTTAAAGCAACAAAAAAAGAAAACCATAGTTTTACGATCATTATTATTACTACTACTATTCTATCAACAAGCATAGTCAACATCCAAAGACAAACAAGTATTGATTGTCGTTGGATCCGCACCACCTCCAATCTACCAACACAACCCCATCACTCTCCGCACACTAGTAGAGAGAAATATTATAATTATTATTAACCACCGCTTTCACACACTTCTATTTCTCTTTTTTTAACTTATTGTTATATATATATATATTTAAACTAATTATATAGTATTTATTTACTTTATTAATTTAATTTGTTTTTATCTTCTTTTGTATTTCCATTCCTTTCGATGTTGCCCCTTTTGCAAGCATTTCAAGACTATTTTTTTCAAATCACTATTTAACGAAGCATTTATACTATAAATAGATAATGGACCATACGACAATACAAACGTTTACGAAATATCTTGATAATATTATATACATATCAAGAATTAGTGTTAGTAATATATACTAAAGTTAATATAATTGAATGAAAATTGCAAAATAACCGACATCGAATGGTCAGGTCACATGATCATAACGATTCCCCAAAAAATAACATCCATCCTCACGCTTTTCTTTTATATTTACAAGACTAAACAAAATCAAAACAATCGTAGTTATGCAGTAAAGAGACACGAGAACTTTCAAGTGTTTAAACAAAAAAGAAAACAGTTGGAGACGAATCAACGTATCCAAGCAACGAGAGACATATTTTGTTATTTAAAACGAATTCGTTTATTCGTCTCGCAACGAATAAACGCCCGCACGCAACTCGAACTCTTCTCAAATGGATTATTTATGTTTTGTTATTTTCTTTGTTTGTCCCTCTCTTTAGAGTCAAAGTGCTAAAAAAAATGAGATCTTTACTTATCAAATGTTTGTTTGTTGAAACACGGGATCAATCGACAACGACAGCAGCATCTGTCCTCGTCTGCATGTTGTATAGACGTCCGCATTTTCTCGTTTTCTATCATTATTTCCTACTGCTACCTAACTTCTCGTGGATTGCTGGACATCATTTGTTTATTATTTTCAACGCCTACTATTTTTATATATATATATATTTATACAAATGCATATTTCTATATAATGTATGAATCGTTTACGGAATGTACCATAATTTCGCTTATCCCCCCCCCTCTCATTATCAAAATAACAACAACAACAAAATTAAATCACCCTCCACATCATACACAAACACACCCCACTTCGTTTTTCTTGTTTATATTGTTATATTTACAAACTTTAATTTCTCTAGACTACGTTTATTATTACTATAGACTAGTTGTTTTGTTTTCAAATCGATTATCACTATACGACGAATCATATGTATATTTATATATATATATATGTATGTTTTGTTATGGTGTAACGAAATCACAGTGCACGAAGAAGAAAATCCACGCAATCTCCTTCAATTGTTTCGTGGCATTTGCAAATTCATTTAATCGCAGCAGGTGGAGGCGCCTGGTTTTTCTTTTTTTTTAATTTTTGTTTCGCAATCGCCTAGCAACTAAAAAATAATAACGTTTCTATTGTTGTCATGTAATATATATATATAATTAGATAATGTCGTCAAATCTGTCAAATTATCTGATTATCGTTTTTTTTGTTTTGTTTTGTTTCTTATTTCTTTCTTTTTGCACTGATCAAGTTGGCAATAAACAGAAGGCGCCACCGCCTCCTCCCGATCAGATACAGCTGACGAATCGTCTGTGGGAGACGTCGACGTGCTAACGCAGAAAGAAACGAAAAGAGAAAACACTTAAACGTGTCTATCGAGAATCGCATAAGAAAGTTGCTCAAAATTTCCGATCGTCATCATCGTCGTCGTCGTCGTCAACTGTTTTGCGTTTGCCACCGCTGCTCCTCGTGAAATGTTTCCGAGGAGAGCAAAACAAACTCCTCCCCCCAACCCACCGTCGCCGCCCACTCACACACGAACGTGCACGCCCACCGACAGCCCAACCAATACGAACGTTAGAGTTTGCGTTTGGTGTTGGTGATAGGTGTAAAACTTTTTGTTCAGGGGAGGTGCGATTAAATAATAATAATAATAATAATAAATGGGGGAAAGGAGAAACATCCACGTACTGTATTATTAGTCCTTTTGGCTGTGGTTTTAATAAATAATTGATATATACATATAAATAAATATAAATATATATTTTTAATTGTATAATTGAATCTTC
>NW_017097497.1:0-2571 GCF_001412225.1 Nicrophorus vespilloides | reverse complement strand
ATGAATACTTGCTAGATTTCCCAAACATTCAGCTTTCATATGCATCTTTTGGATTCATTCCATGTATTATAGTTTTCGAGAAAATCAATGAAATCTGAAAACACTGCTTTTTCGAGCATTTTCTCAACTTTGAACACGAATTACAGCCAAACGGATAAAACCACAGTAATATATCAATACTTGCTAGATTCCCCTAACATTCAGCTTTCATGTGCATCTTTTGGATTCGTTCTACGTATTATAGTTTTCGAGAAAATCAATGAAATGTGAAAACACTGCTTTTTCGAGCATTTTTTCAAATTTGAAAAAGTTGGAGTTATCAATAACTTATATGTCAGTTGCTAGGTTTGTTACTAGGGTTTTTATGAGTCTAACTAGGACTCGGGAGGACTTTCCTCTAAGACTAAAACTAACTTAAACTAGCGACTAGCTAGGACTCTCTTTGTATTACATAAACATCCTTTTATATAGTAGTGAATTCGCATAGTGGAAGTACTATATTTGGTAAGCGAAGATAGAACCTAACTTTCCCTAATCATTAAGTGATTAGGCAGATGCACATATTAGTAGTTATAGTGGTAGTAATTAACAATAATCGTTACTTAATGAATTTTCTTGGCTTTCAAATCCCATTTTCCATCAGAACAAATTTCAAAATTCATTAGATTTTCTATATTTATTCAGAATGTTTCAATACTAAACATATTATAAAGTTGCATCCGCACTACGCATGATATGAGACATATTTCAGTAGTACCAACCACTAAGTATAAGATAACAATTGAAAAATCCCGCCTCGCTTTCCAATCTGATTCCATTTTCAAACCGTAACAAACTTTCATTTAGAAAATTTCAATAATGGCTTTAGGAAACATCTTTGACACGTAACATTTACTAAAAAGTACAGTAAAAGTACAATGAATTTGAATTTCCCGCCTCTCTTACAAAAACCCATTTTATATTTGTATGTATATATTAATTGAACTATGATTAAAACAGTAAATTACAAAACTTCAATTATAGCAATACAATTTTTTTTTTAATTACTTATCAAGTAATGTGTAAAGTAAATTTACTTGTTGAAATACTCGCATACTCGTTGATGCAAATACAAATATTTAAAATGAAAGGAATTCCAATGAAAGTATTAAAAAAAAAGAATAGGCGAGACATGGAAATAATTTATACAGTTTTTTTTTTGCTCTTTCTCGTCGCAGATATTTGGAACAAATAATTTTTTTGATTTTATCGTCTAGACTGGAGATCGGAATTTTCTACACATCTCTTTTTTTTATCTCTTTCGTTCAAGTTCATTCATAAATTGTGCGTATTTCCGAGAATCGTCTGCACTTTTTTTTGCTACATTCGAAAAATATAGTATTTTTTTTGTTCAACTACATTAGAAATTTTGAATGAATTGAATATAGTAAATAACTAAGAACGTCAATACCTCCCATAGTGCGTTTTCTATCAGTCTGGATTCGCTACAGTCCGGTTTGAAAATTTCAAAAGTAACTAAATTTGTAATAAAATTGTACACTAATTATTCTTTTTTTTTTCGGTTTCAAACAGTCCGCAGTGTAATTGATTAGCCGCACTACGCGAGATATTGCTGTTCATAAAATATTGCTTTAGAAAACCTCAAGTTTGTAACTCATTTTCGTTACGTCTTTGGAAAAGTTTGTCAAGGACTTTTTGATGTCTTGAAGCACGTGAAGGGAATTGAAAGGTTGCGCCGATTTTCCAAAATTTCCCTTCGAGTTTAATTAATTAATATTAATGGGAGTCGGAGTAATCTCTTCGCGAGTCGCGAAGTATCAATCATTTAAGGGGACGGAAGAATCGTAATTTGATATGGACGGAGTGTAATGTTGGTAATAGCTAACATCCCAGCAATGCCACGTGGTGAAGGACAAGTGAACTTTGTGTGTGTGTGTTTGTGTGCATGACGGAACAAAGGAGAAAGCGAGATCAGAGATATCTGACTCGAATCCCGCCAAACTAAACACAAAATCAATTCATATTCTCGCGTGCTCAAACAACAATACATTCACTAAGGGACTTGTACATATATGAACGCTAATAGAGAAAGAAAGAGAGAGGAAATATGGATAAACTAAATGGGGGACAGAGAAAGAGAGAGAATATACGCCCTTTGCTCGTAGTTTGACCGCACACCACTCACGAAAATTAAATATATATCTTGTTTCCCTACGCACGCAGGATAATTCAGAGCGCTAAATAGAGACGGCAACAATGGACTGACATTCGGATGATATAATCCTAAATTACCCGGAGGGTTCGCACTATCCTCCACTCCACTCCCCCTCACTTCTTTCTAAAGCTGCACGTTAAACCTTCTTCATTTACACATCCAAATGAACACGTTAAATGAAAGTCACGTAAATATACACAACACGGGATTACAGAGACAACTATATTTAGAGAAAACTGGACTTATACAAATAGATTCATCCAGTTCCACTCTTTCATTACTTTACTTTGAACGCGAATTGTAGCCAAACGGATAAAACCACAGCAATATATCAATGCTTGCTAGATTCCCCAAAC
>NW_017097496.1:30173-31395 GCF_001412225.1 Nicrophorus vespilloides | reverse complement strand
CAATTATTGTTTGTAATTATCTTTGATTTAAGTTCATCTTTTTGTTTTAAGTTAAAAGATTTTCATCAAATGTAAAGTTCTTCAGAATTTTGTGTTAAAATTTGTAGGTTTTTTGAAGATAATGATACGTAAATCTTTCTGGTCTTTTGAATCACAATTTATAACATTGTCTAATTGACTTAGTATACTAAATTGGCATTAGTTATACGGAATAAGTTATTTACTTATCATTTTTTTAAGTTTTTATATCAAAATTTATGAAACTATCAAATTATTAAGTTCAATTAATTTACTTAGATATAACACAATTTGAAAATATTATCAAATCTCTTAGATTTTCATTTATAAAGATTCAACAAGTTATCCTAAATATTCATCATTATCCGATTACTATCCTCTACATAACGTTGTTTAACTTTGTTAATCTATAAAGCGAATTTGATATAATTCCAAATAAAAATACAATTCATTTAATCCCTCACTGCGTCTGTTCCCACTAGCCACTATTAATGCTTTAACAGAAGGATTAAGCAGTTCGCAGGTAAAATGCGATATGCTCTGACACTTACAAGGCTTTCAACTTTGCTTCCGCGCGCCCCACGATTTAATCCCGAAGGAGAGTCATGGGCTTAACGTGGACAAACTTCATTCTTTCATCTCTCGTTCATTTTTTTCTATTATCCTTCACTGTTTCAGGACCATCCCGTCCAAAGGATTTCAGTCTTATAAACGACTTAAAAAAAAATTCCCTGAGACTCTTCTTTCCCCTCGCTCTTAGATCATTTTTCAACAGCATCACCAACTTTTACTTTTTTTTATATATATGGACACATAGTGTAACGTAATATCAGGGAAATACCACCAGTCCGTTCAGATCTAATTAAACTATGCAAACTGACTCACTGACGTGTTAATTGTTAGATAATAACATATTTATTTATTACCTTTCAACAGATCATTTCTTTAATTATTCTTTGTAATTATCTTTGATTTAAGTTCATCTTTTTGTTTTAAGTTAAGAGATTTTCATCAAATCGTGAAGTTCTTCAGAATTTTGTGTTAAAATTTGTAGGTTTCTGAAGATAATTTACGTAAATCTTTTTGGTATTTAAATCACAATTTATAACATTGTCTAATTTGCTTAGTACTACTAAATTGGCTTAGTTTAGGTATATATTTCGTGTGAATAAGTTTTTTTAAGTTTTGTTTATCAAAATTTATG
>NW_017097496.1:22110-30148 GCF_001412225.1 Nicrophorus vespilloides | reverse complement strand
CAATTATTGTTTGTAATTATTATTGATTTAAGTTCATCTTTTTGTTTTAAGTTAAAAGATTTTCATCAAATAAAGTTCTTCAAAATTTTGTGTTAAAATTTGTAGTTTTTTGAAGCTTATATACGTAAATCTTTTGGTTTTTGAATCACAATTTATAAGATTGTCTAATTCTTAGTATACTAAATTGGCTTAGTTTAGGTATATATTTCGTGTGAATAAGTTATTTACTTATCATTTTTTTAAGTTTTTATATCAAAATTTATGAAACTATCAAATTATTAAGTTCAATTCAATTTACTTGATATAACACAATTTGAAAAATTATCAAATCTCCTTAGATTTTCATTTATAAAGATTATCAAATTACTAAGTTATCCTAAATATTCATCATTTATCCGATTACTATCCTCTATACACGTTGTTTAACTTTGTTAATCTATAAAGCTTGAAAAATTTGATATAATTCCAAATAAAAATACAATTCATTTAATCCCTCACTGCGTCTGTTCCCACTAGCCACTATTAATGCTTTAACAGAAGGATTAAGCAGTTCGCAGGTAAAATGCGATATGCTCTGACACTTACAAGGCTTTCAACTTTGCTTCCGCGCGCCCCACGATTTAATCCCGAAGGAGAGTCATGGGCTTAACGTGGACAAACTATTCATCTCTCGTTCATTTTTTTCTATTATCCTCCTGTTTAGGACCACCCGTCCAAAGGATTTCGTCCTATAAACGTCTTAAAAAAAATATCCCTGAGATTCTTTCCCCTCGCTCTTAGATCATTTTTCAACAGCATCACCAACTTTTACTTTTTTTATATATATGGATAGTGTAACGTAATATCAGGAAATACCAGCAGTCGTTCAGATCTAATTAAACTATGCAAACTGACTCACTGACGTGTTAATTGTTAGATAATAACAATTTATTTATACCTTTCAACAGATCATTTCTTTAATTATTGTTTGTAATTATCTTTGATTTAAGTTCATCTTTTTTTTTTAAGTTAAGAGATTTTCATCAAATCGTGAAGTTCTTCAGAATTTTTGTTAAAATTTGTAGGTTTTTGAAGATAATGTACGTAAATTTTTTGGTCTTTGAATCACAATTTATAACATTGTCTAATTGCTTAGTACTACTAAATTGGCTTAGTTTAGGAATAAGTTATTTACTTATCACTTTTTTTAAGTTTTTATATCAAAATTTATGAAACTATCAAATTATTAAGTTCAATTAAATTTACTTGAAGATTTCATAACACAATTTGAAAAATTAGCTTAGTAAATCTCTTTAGATTTTCATTTATAAAGATTAACAAGTTATCCTAAATATTCATCATTCATCCGATTACTATCCTCTACAAACGTTGTTTAACTTTGTTAATCTATAAAGCTTGATATAATTGTAAATAAAAATACAATTCATTTACTCCCTCACTGCGTCTGCTCCCACTAGCCACTATTAATGCTTTAACAGTAGGATTAAGCAGTTCGCAGGTAAAATGCGATACGCTCTGACACTTACAAGGCTTTCAACTTTGCTTCCACGCGCCCCACGATTTAATCCCGAAGGAGAGTCATGGGCTTAACGTGGACAAACTATTCATCTCTCGTTCATTTTTTTCTATTATCCTTCAGTTTCGGACCATCCCTCCAAAGGATTTCGTCCTATAAACGTCTTTAAAAAAAATGTCCCTGAGATTCGCTCCCTTTCTTTCCCCTCGCTCTTAGATCATTTTTCAACAGCATCTCCAACTTTTACTTTTTTTATATATATGCATAGTATACCGTAATATCAGGGAAATACCAGCAGTCTATCCAGATCTAATTAAACTATGCAAACTGACTCACTGACATGTTAAATGTTAGATAATAATAAATTTATTTAATACCTTTCAACAGATCATTTCTTTAATTATTGTTTGTAATTATCTTTGATTTAAGTTCATCTTTTTGTTTTAAGTTAAGACATTTTCATCAAATCGTCAAGTTTTTCAGAATTTTGTGTTAAAATTGGTAGGTTTTTGAAGATTATTTACGTAAATCTTTTTGGTCTTTGAATCACAATTTAAAACATTATCTAATTGCTTACTACTACTAAATTGGTATAGTTTAGGAATAAGTTATTTACTTATCACTTTTTTTAAGTTTTTAAATCAAAATTTATAAAACTATCAAATTATTAAGTTCAATTAAATTTACTTGGAATATCTTTTAAGATTTCGAAATACAATTTGAAAAATTATCAAATAGCTAAGTAAATCTCTTTAGATTTTCATTTATAAAGATTACCAAATTACTAAGTTATCCTAAATATTCATCATTCATCCGATTACTATCCTCTACACACGTTGTTTAACTTTGTTAATCTATAAAGCTTGAAAAATTTGATATAATTCCAAATAAAAATACAATTCATTTAATCCCTCACTGCGTCTGTTCCCACTAGCCACTATTAATACTTTAACAGAAGGATTAAGCAGTTAGCAGGTAAAATGCGATACGTTTTGACACTTACAAGGCTTTCAACTTTGCTTCCGCGCGCCCACGATTTAATCCCGAAGGAGAGTCATGGGCTTAACGTGGACAAACTATTCATCTCTCGTTCATTTTTTTCTATTATCCTTCAGTTTCGGACCATCCCTCCAAAGGATTTCGTCCTATAAACGTCTTTAAAAAAAATGTCCCTGAGATTCGTTCCCTTTCTTTCCCCTCGCTCTTAGGTCATTTTTCAACAGCATCTCCAACGTATTTCGTACACGATCTTCTCAACAGTAAATCATTAAATTATATTCCGTCAGTCGCAGAGCAAATTTGTTTTAATAATCACATCAATATTAATAGTAATTAATGGGTAAACAATTGTTTTTTTCTTCTTCTTCTTGATCGACGTCATATTTTATGTAATATTTATCGTTGTCATTTGTAACATTGTCAAAACAAGATTGTTTCAATCGCATTCAATTTTTCTTTCAATAATTTTATTAGAAAATCAATCAATATTTTAATAAATAGAGCTTCATATTGAAGACATTCTATACACGGCAGATATTCCTAAAACTAACAATACTACAATTGCAACATTTGCCGATGACATAGCAATCTTAGCATCAGATGAGAATCCAGCAGTAGCATCCGAATATCTACAGGGAAATTTAGATAAGCTACAAGAATGGTTTAAAAAATGGAGAATATCATTTAATGAAACGAAATCCGTGCATATCACATTCACGCTAAATAAAGACACCTACTCAACTGTAAGATTTAATGGAGAAGATCTGCCAAAAGCAACAAAAGTCAAATATCTAGGCATGCATCTAGACGGAAGACTCACCTGGAAAGATGACATTCAGACTAAGAGGGAGCAATTAGAAATAAAGTTTAGAAAACTCTACTGGATTCTAGGGAAAATGTCGGAATTATCAGTGGAAAATAAATTACTTATATACAAAGTTATAGTGAAACCAGTATGGACGTATGGTATCCAATTGTGTGGTGTGGCCAGTAAATCGAACAAATTATACAAAGGTTTCAATCAAAATGCTTAAGAAATATGATTAGGGCTCCATGGTTCGTCAGAAATAAACAAATACACGAAGATCTTCATATAGATATGGTCGAGGATACAATACCAACATTTAGTAGTAGATACCAAGATAGACTGGAGTCACATACTAATGTTCTAGCTATTGGCCTACTCGACAACAGTGAAACCATAAACAGGCTGAAGCATTGCAACCCACTAGATTCAGTATATAGATTTAGGTAATTATTAATGTTCAAATCATCATAATGGTAACTATCCACCGCGAAAGATTATCCATCTATTGTCAACCGCGATCTTAAATTTACTCAATGTTCACATCGATGAACAGATTGTGAATAAAATTATACGACATAAAAAAAAATTGAAGACATTAGAAACTGATCAGGTTTATCAATTGCTTTACATTAAAATCAACAATTGTAGTTTAAATTTTACTTCATTATAAGTTGGTCGGTCTGATTTATATTTAAGTAGGTTGTTACGCATGGTGTGTACGTAACTTTATATCTATAAAATATACTTGAATATATGAAAAACTCTTACATAATATGAAGTTTAAATAATCAACGCAATTTATTGTTTGTAACTAAGAAAATATGATAAGAGGCTTTAGGGTCATATGCAGCAGGCAGCGACAACAAAAAATTACGATTTATCTTGTATGTTTTTCATCTTCCTCTCGCTGGAAGTTATTTATACGCAATTTTTTCCTTGGCCGTCCGCCTCGGGCCATCATTTTCCGCATGCCACGTGTGCATAAATATGAATGTGCGAAGGTAACCGATTTATAATTTTTTTTTCTCTCTTACATTGAAAACGTAAAGTGCATGAAGGTATTAAAAAAAAGAAGGTGCAAAATAGAAATTAAAAACGACATTTATTATCACTAAGTGCTTTCGGGTGTAAAAGTGCCCTCCATTATCGTGTGCAGAAAGGACACATCGCACTGGCTGAACGTTGCATTGTGGCAGTAATTCGAGAACTTCTCTCCAACCTCCTGGGCATCGCTGAAAAAAAGAATCAAAGTTTTTTTTTTATTAGGATTAAAAAAAAAAAATGATAAAGTGAAAAGAGGAGTCACCTGAAAATGGCGTATATTAAATCCTGGACCAAGGATTTCTCCTTGAGAAGTCCGTAATCCTGCGCCTCGCATATCATCCGTTTCACGCAAGGTATCCCATCGAATCCGAACCTGTTTTTTTTTTTCAATTAACTTCAGTTAAAGTTTCTTTTTTTTTAGCTAGATTAACAGGATTAACGCACCCATCGAAAGCCGCGGACAGCTGATTGAAAATGTCTCTCTTGTGTCTGACCCTCATCGGCCTCTTGTATTTCCGATGAAGCCTCGTGTCGCTGGGCAGTTTGAAGGGAAGATCGCATTCCGTGAGAGTGTTAACCGTGAGGCCGTCGGGAAGCGTCATCATCAGACCTTTGACTGCGATCATCGATACCTGGAATTTTGATTTAATTTCGTGTCAAGGTGAAATTCGATTCCTTCTTCATCTCTCTTTTTTGTTTCCTTTATTTTCTTTTCGCTCGTCGTGGGGTTCTAGAGGAAAAGTTGCGAGGGGATGTCTGGGGTTAGTTCCGTTGAAAATCGATGCGAATGCGGCAAGCAGTCGGATATACGGCCGGGAAATTCGTTTAAACTTGCGGAAAAGCTACATCAACTAATTACGGGCAGAGAGAGAGAGAGAGCTCGATTCGACGGAACCCGTGGGTTACGTGTACACGGCCACCCGGAAATCTGCTATAATCTAATAATTTGAAGAGGAATACGCAAATATCCTTGTCATAATATACCTCAAGAAGAGATATTATTGTACTTTCTCAACACTAGTAACACTAGACATTCACCAATCATAGTTTTTAGGGGTTTCCAACCTTTTTTTTTTGTACATAGACACCCTTGAAAGTTTTCAAACGACCCTTAAAATTTGTATTGTAATGCACAAAAATCACGAATAATCAAGTTGCTGTTTAAATATAGAATAATATATCCAAGAACTTAACATATTTTTTTTTATATAAAATGTAACTATAATTGATTTCTTGATTTTTCTGTAAAAATAGCTGAAAATTTGGATAATCACATAATGAAATCAAATTGTAACTTGAACTACAAAATACATATTTTGAAACCCAATTTGTCCTACAAAATTAACTGATTCTTGATTTATTAATTTCTTATGTTTAAAGAAATGTACTTCAGTAAAATTAATTGAAATTTTGTTAATCCTGGATATGGATATGAAGCCAATTAGTGTATAGTTTATTGGTAGTTACGGTTGGATGAAGATATGAGGAAAGAAGCGTTTCGCGCAACTTATTCGTATAAATGTAATAGGGATACTTACGACGAAATTGCTGCCATCTGGGTAGCTGAGATACCTCTTCCTCCTCGATAATAGCCTATTTTCGCGTTTAGTCACATCCCCACAGCAAATTCCCAGGCATAATAAAGCGATAATCAAGTGCGCTCCCATCCGTGGCCCTTTCATAACGCCGCCTCTGATATTATTATTATTATACATACACGACATTTCCTCTTTCTTAACACTTCTTTCGCGTATTTATTCTCGTTTCTTCCATTTACCCAAACGGCAAATCACTGCATCGCATTTGATGATGTCCCAATGCGACGGTTCTTCAACCTCATCTGTTTACTTAATTCACGCCCCGCTAATTGGATATTATGTAAAGCAGTGAACTGGAGCGATCCTCAAAACGGCAGATCTGCTATTTGCGAGTTTCATTCACGGGAACGGCCTGCATCTACGTCTATTTGGATTACTGTAAAGACCCCGTTAATACCGAGTGTAAATATTTATTCGAGGAAAGGCAATCGATCACAGAAAATGTCGCATTCACAAAAGACGCTCCTCCTCGTCGTCGCATTGTTCTCGCTGCTGCTTCTTGCACCGTGCGAGGAAATCAAGCACAGGGTCCGAAGGAAAGTCCTCTTCAGCAAAAACTCCAAACTATTCGTAAGTTAAATCTCTGCTGAAAGTTATTGAGAAACTACAGATTACTTCCTCTTCAGTTTCGCTTCAATGTTAAAGTAACTATTCTGCCATGGGGCATCTTGTTAGCCCACGCTTACGCCGTGAGGGTCAACTACGAGCTTCCAGATACCATCCAGAAATTCTACAGATTCTGGAAACGAAACGTCCACGAGGAAATCGAAACAGAAAATAACATCCAGTAAATATGATAAACAGAATAAAATCATACGATTCCTAACACTTTCATTTTAGGCCTGGATACGTTCACGGATACTCGTGTATTTTCAGCATGCTCTGCGGTTTCGTTGATAGCGTTCAGAGTTCACGTAGCTGCGGGATGTTCTGCGAAATGGGCAAAATTATTGCGTCGTGAGTAAAATCAAAAACATTTGCATTCATTTTGCAAAAACACAAAATTTTAATTTTGCAGATCTTCCGGTTTAGACGCTGAATTCTTTAAATCGATCGTTTCCAAATGCGAATATTATCAGACCAAATGCAGGATGACCAATACACCAATAATTGGAATGTAAAATTCGATTTTTTTTTTGCAAAAACTTGTCCTTAATTACCAAATTTGTTTCAATAATGAACATTTTTATTTTTTATTAAATCTATTCTTAAACAATTCATTTTTATTACATATTTAAACATTTTCGGGAAAACTCAACGTTAATACAAACATTTAACACTTTACATCTAAGTAATAGTGAAAATATTGTTAATATCCTTAAAGATCATGATTTGGATAAAAAAATGTAAATATTTTCTATATGAATCATCAAGTAAGTATTTTTTTAAATAAAAAGTCTAGATTCTTAAGAATTTGAAAAATAGAAACACGAAACTTACATATTAATGTAAGATTCGTAATAAATATAAAAAAATGATCTACAAAATTATAACTTTGAATATAATTCTATATATATTCTGTGATTTTGTTGTGTTCAAAGAAATATTAATTAAACTATTAATATATAGAATATATATGGAAATTGATTTTGGTTGTTCTGCAAAACAAGAGAAACTGAACTGACGTGTGTCTACTGTATTGGCATGCAGTGGAGGATTATGGCACGTAGTCGCAATGGGAAAATTACTGTGTCAATTCCAATTAACCGAAGAGAATCGATAGAGTCTGGTATTGGGGGGAAAATTAAACGTCGGATCGGGCCTCAATTATTCAGAGAGATGAACTGACTGACAAAAACCGAAATATTCGCAAAGGAAATGAAATGTGCATCAGTCAAGGGATGAAATAAAACAATGAAAATCTAAATTATTGATTTTATGTAGTTTTCTCTTAGAAGGAAACAATTGTAAATGCATGAAATAAAGCAAAGAGAATTTAGATTGAAAATTTTGTTTCTCTGATTAAATATTTTCTCAAACTGAATTCTTTATGCAGGTAATTATTAGCTAAAGTGTACATAAGTTAAGGGATGAAATGAGACAACTGAAATTTAAAAAATAGATGTTTTAAAT
>NW_017097496.1:0-22100 GCF_001412225.1 Nicrophorus vespilloides | reverse complement strand
ACAGGGAATTGATAGATGAAATATGCATGAGTTAAGGGATGAAATAAAACAATGAAAATCTAAATTATTGATTTTATGTAGTTTTCTCTTAGAAGAAAATAATTGTAAATGCATGAAATAAAGCAAAGAGAATTAGATAGAAAATTTTGTTTCTTTGATGAAATATTTTCTCAAACTGAATTCTTTATGCAGGGAATTAGTAGATAAAGTGCACATGAGTTAAGGGATGAAACGAGACAAATGAAATTTAAAAAATAGATGTTTTAAATCAAAATGTTATTTCGAAATTTGTGTACTTTTTTGGGATTAAATAATGTACCAAACTGAGGTATCTTTACAGGGAATTGATAGATGAAATATGCATGAGTTAAGGGATGAAATAAAACAATAAAAATCTAAATTATTGATTTTATGTGCTTTTTCTAATTTCTGGTAGAAGAAATCAATTGTAAAGCAAAGAGAATTTAGATAAAAAATTTTGTTTCTTTGATGAAATTAGTAGATAAAGTGTACATGAGTTAAGGGATGAAATGAGACAACTGAAATTAAAAAAAATAGATGTTTTAAATCAAAATGTTATTTCGAAATTTGTGTACTTTTTTTGGGATTAAATAATGTACCAAACTGAGGTATCTTTACAGGGAATTCATAGTTGAAATATGCATGAGTTAAGGGATGAAATAAAACGGGAATGTAGAAAATAAATAGTATGTATTTTTTTTTGTATTGTTGAGATGGGATTAAATAATGTTCCAAACCGAGGAGTGACACGTTGGATAGAGTTCGGTGCAGTTGTGTATCCTGTTCGAGGCTTTATCGTATTCGTCCTCATCCTCGTGGTCCTCGTGTGGCTTAGCTCTGTAAAAGAGAAGAGAAAAGAGAAAAAAAAAGTAGTGATATTGATTCCGTTCTTCTCTTCTTTTTGCAACTACCTGAATATGACTTTGACGATCTCCTCGAGGAAAGTGCCTTTGTCAGGAGGAGCTTGGTTGACTTCGCACACCGACTTCAGCAAACAGGCGCGGCCATCCTTGCTTTGTCTGCAAACAATCGCAACTATGTTTACACTGCCAACTTCCTTCCTCCCTTTATTATATGTATAAAAGTGCGCCCTCGAAGGGCGACGAGAGCTTGTAACGTAACTAAGTACTCACGCTTGGAAAAACTTCTCGATCTTCGAATAGAGATCTCTGCGCGTCCTCCGATGGATGTGGTGGTATGACGGATTCGAGTAGTAGTTTGTGGGATCCGAATAATCGGTCTTAGGATAAACGGGTTTCCTGTAGATCGTCTTCCTGTTAATCGAAGACTTGTAAGGAGACATGTTGAGCGTGTTGTATTTGCTGTACGTGGGTATCGTCTGGTATTTACTCAATTCTGGGTACGAATTGAAGTAGTAAGCTGGACGACTCGATATCTTGTAGTTGGGTGAGTTGTAGCTTTCCTTGTACTTTATAGGCGTGGGGCTTAGTTTCTCTTTGAATATAGGCTTCACGACATCCTTACGATTCGAAATCACGTTCACTATTTTCCCTGGTTTCCTTATAAGCATATGAGGATCTGAGGGTAATTCCCAGGCCAAAGCCGCCGTCCAGCCGATTGTGAAGATTGTAGCATATCCAATTATAGGAGTTGTCAAGCAAAAGACTATTAAATAGACTATTTATAAAATAAAGTTGTTGCATCCACGATAATACTGACCTAATTGTAAGGAACTTCCCTCTGGAAACACCAGATACCTCTTCCTCCTAGACAACTTAACGTTGCTCCCATTTCTAGCTGCTCCATCACCAACAACCGCCGATACCAAAAGCGCGAAGATTAAACTTTTAATCAACATTTTCGGTCGCAACGGCACAAGCAAATGATGGTGATAGGTCGGCAATCAATACGAAAAACGCGTTAATTATTTACCGTTCACGCCGAACGGTTCATCGCAACGTCAAATATTTACTCTTCCCTTCGCGACATCGAGACGCAAATAAAGAGAGATGTCGGCAATAAAAACAAGGACACGGCAGAAGGGAACGAACACAACAGTAGAAGAAAAAAATATATATCCGAGTAATGTAGTTTTCTCTTCCTTTATTTTTCCCTCCTCCGGGCTCGGATAATGTCCGGGAGAAGACAATTTCGGGTTATTGCTCGAAATGAGTTTTTCCCGATGATTTATGGCACAATAAACTTCTGCGAGTCTCCGCATCTTAGCGAAATGATAAGATATTTATCGATTTTTCTAACCCCGGCGCTGAAAAACAATGCTGATTCGAAGGCGTCACAGGTTCTTCTTTAATTCTGTATTGACACAACCTCTTAGCTGCGGTCCTCATTGTCACTCGCTTCGCTAAATACCCGAAGACCGTCTGCTTTATACCTATTCCAATTAACATCATGCAAGGTGTACCTCTCGTTCTTCTGCTGCTTCTATTCGCGTTCACTCACACGTCTTCGGCCGATGGAGAAATCTTGTCCAGGAGGAAAAGGCATCTCGCCTTCCCAGAAGGATCCACCCTATCGGTGAGTTATAAGTAAAAATGATTCGGTGTAAACGGAAATTAAATTCATCTTCTATATCCTGTATCAGATCGCGCTGTGTTTGCAGGCGCAGATGACGATGAGGCCTTCGGAAATTTGGACTTACGCGATGAACTGGGGCATCTCTTACGATTTACCGAACATCACCTCGACGCTGGATTACTTGAAGCCGTATTACATGATAAAGCGCCGCAACCGAAGGGATCTTTATCAGAAAATGGAAACGATAATGAATTCGTAATACCATCAAACGGGGGGCTGTAAAAAAACAATCGTGTTATCGTTGCTTTTCCTTTGTTTTCAGGATGGGATATAATGGGAAAGGTTGCATCTACAAGGCTCTGTGCGAGACGGGAAGCCTGTTCAAGAGGAAGGGCACAGTTCTTGAAGAGATTTTCAAAACTCTATTCAGGTATAATGATTAATTTTGATATCAAATTATAGAATTTAATTATCCATTTTCTTGTAGGTTCCCGTTGCAGAAGATTATGGATTCAGAACCCGAAGACCATAAGCATTACCAATGGGCGTATCAAGTGGGATTGCGCGAAGGATCGGACGGATGCTGGGAGAATTTCAACGGATGTTCCTTCTCGATCCTCGATTTGGCCCTTGGAGGATTCACGAACTATGCCCCGCCGTTCATCAAGAACCTATCGTAGCTTCGAACCATAAAAAACGAAACAAAAATGTACATGCCAAAGAAATAAAACTTATTTTTATTTATATTTTTTGCAAACTTATAGTTTATAAACCGGAGAATGTGACAAGATGAGAGAAATATATGGACTGCGCTCACGCTGAATATGGTAACGTATATAAATGTACCTGAAATGTGCTGTATTTCTGCTGTTGCTCGCTTCCATTTCAATAAATCATTGCGAAAATATTCGTCGTGTGTGCTATTTTTATTAAAGTTTTTTTTCTATATTTTGTTACTCTTCTCTTTATTTCTCTTCGTTTTTTTTTTGTTAGGGTTGAAGGAGAGAAAGAATATCAGACGAGTGCATCGCAAAACTAGCGCAAAAGTTCCGTTTCACTTATTTAACCGAGAACTTTCATTATTGACTCGCGGCTCCTACACCCACGCGCCAACTTTTCTTATTATATTACTTAATAGCCGTTATTACGTAAAGTTCAGTTGTTCGCAACTTGCATAAACTGCCGTGCTAGATTATTAACTCATCCCGATCGATGCTCTGCATTTACTTAATGTTTACACAGGATTCTGCATCAGCTGAAGCTTAAAATCATATTCAATCATATCCTTATTTAACTCTAAATTCTCTTATAAATAAGTAATAAATAAAATTAATTATAAGTTTTAAATTGACAAAATAATATAAAAAAAATTCAATGTTGTTATTTTGTCTAAATCTTGGTGGTAATACTTAGTTAATTTAGTAAAAAATTTCTATCAGAAAAATGTATAAAAATATTATGACTCTCGCTAAAATGCGATATCTGCGATATAATTTGCCGAAGTGATAAAGTTTTATGTAGCTAAAGAAACGTGGAGAAAATTGCTTTGGGAAGGGTTGTAAAAATTGATGGACTCGACACTGCATCATATCCTTATGAATTTCAAGGGAGATTTCCTTTCTCTGCCGTAAATTATAACCCAAATTACATGTCGATACAAAATAAGTTATGGAATAAAAAAAAATAATCAAGTTACAACAGTTGTTAACTGTCAGGTTGTTCATTGCTACCGTTGCTAGGTTACGGATGTCTATAAGTCTTTGAATACATAGGAACCATAGTTTATAATCATGAAGATTCTTAAGAAAACTTTTAAAAGTTTATAGTAAATAATAATTTAGTTTTTATATCAATTATAGCAAAATTTAGTTCAAAGATGCGTCCACACTCAGCGTGACATGAGACACATGGTCACTTTTGTTGTCTTTTATGAAAAGATGAAATTCCTGAAACATGATGATTTTAATGATATAGCAATACTTGAAATTAAAAAAAGTTTGATTAATTTTATATATCTTTTGGAGCATGAGAGATAAACTTCGGTAGATTGATGAAATTACTTTAATTCAATTTTGTCGGTGCAGGCAGAGCACTTAAAACTAATTCTCTATTCAAAAAAGCGGAGGGAAATTTCCGAATCTTGCTTAATTAAATTTTCTTAATGAAGCCGTTACAGCTGTAACGGCGGCGGCCGTGTTTACCCGAGCAATTATCACGGGCCTTTTGTTTCGAATCCACCGTATAACAATACTTGTGGAATGGCAGTGAGGGAAGACGGAGGAGTTCTATTTCCCTTTTGAGACGCAATGGAGACGCATATCTTCGTCCTGGTGCTGCTATTAGGTCTCTTTATGTCGCATATAAATTTCGCGGATTCCAAGGATGACGACGCTAAGTTATCCCGACGGAAGAGATACGTCGCCTTCCCAGAAGGCTCCAGCTTGTCTGTAAGTAAATAGAAGAAAGAGGAGCGAACAAAGTGGGTGATGGAGACGGAGGAAGAGGTTTTCGTGAACTTTTATGCGATACAAATTGAAATTCCCGATGGTGAGGGAGGAAAGGTTTTTTATTTTTTTTCACAAGAAGGGAACTACTAATTTATAGGCGGCAGTTTGCTTAACGGTATCCATGATATTCCATCGACCGGACATTTACACGCAGGGATTGAACTGGGGCATCGCCTACGATCTGCCCAACGGCACCACGGCTTTAAACGACTTCGAGAACTTCGGACCGAAGCACGTGAACAGGAGGAGGCATCGCAGGGATCTCTACCACAGGATGGAGCTGGTCATGGACTCGTATAAACAAACAATACATTAACCCTCTATGTTTCATCAAATAAATTACTTTCAGGATGGGCGTGGACGGGAGGAGTTGCATCCTGAGGGCTCTGTGCGATACGGCCCATTTGTTCAGAGGGGAACAGGACAACATTTTCAAGAAGATTCTCAAGATCATCTTCAAGTTCCCTCTGCAGACAATCCTACCATATGAACCGGAAGATCACAAGGCTTATCACGAGGCGCACAAAGATGGAATGGACAAATCCGAAGAGCATTGCGCCAAAAACTACCCCAACTGTCCAATTTCTCTGATCGACTTAGGCTTAGGATATTACACAGATTATATAACACCTTCAACATTGTAAACACACAAATAAAACATAATTTCATGAAATCATTTTATTGTATAATTGACCAATTTACGAATTATTGAATTTATTTAATTAATTTAATTAAACCGAATTACTAAATTAATTTGTTTTGATTGATTTTAACTAATTTCATGTATCACGAACGTTCAAAATTTGCAGAAAACTTTACTTAATTACATCAATATCACTGTTATCAGGATGTAATCAATTTAATTTGGGGAATTGAAAACGGCTGTCGTTTCGCGTTTTGATCGAGGAATGTTTTCGGGAAGTTGTATTGAATCAGAAATTGGGGGGTGGTTTGTCCCGTCTAGACACGATGAGCATACATCGCTGGATGCGAAGGGTATTCGCAAATATAATTAAATTAACTCCGGCTGAGTGTTATTCCGTGAAAGTAAGTGTGCGATACATTATAGATCTGTCGATGTTCGTATATTAATAGGAATCGCAAATGAAGCTTCTCATATTATATTCATTCATTAAAATTCCATTCATTAATTGTTACTGTAAATTATCCGAAACATAATTTCATTAACATGACTATATTAGATATATAATTGCTGTTATTCCATGAGGAATTTCATAATTTTTCAGAATATTTATCATGTTTCAGGTATTTCATCTTTTTCTAAAAAGCAACAAAAATTATCTTGTTTGATAGTTGGTACACTTGTCTGATATTTGACAATACTATATTTTATGTAATTATCATGTGTGACAATTCGTACACTTGACAGATGTTTATGTCTCATGTCACGCAATATTATTCATTTATTAAAATTGCGTTCATTGATTATTAGTGTAAATTATCCGAAACATAATTACAATCAAAGTATTAATTTACATGACTATATTCATGAATGGTATTCCTTTGGGGATTTCATAATTTTTCAGAATTTTCATGTTTCAGGAATTTCATCTATTTCTAAACGGAAATAAAAGTGACAAAATTATATTTTATGTAATTATCATGTGTCACAGTTCGTACACTTGACAGTGTCTCATGTCTCATGTCACGCAATATTATTCATTCATTAAAATTGCCTTCATTGATTATTAGTGTAAATTATCCAATACATAATTACAATCAAAATATTAATTTACATGACTATGTTCCATGAGTGGTATTCCTTTGGGGATTTCATAACTTTTCAGAATTTTCATCATGTTTCAGGAATTTCGTCTTTTTCTAAAAGGCAACAAAAGTGACAATACTATATTTTATTTAATTATCATGTGTCACAGTTCATACACTTGACTGATGTTTATGTCTCATGTCACGCAACTTTATTAATTCATTAAAATTGCCTTCATTGCTTAATAGTGTAAATTATCTGAAACATAATTACAGTCAAAGTATTAATTTATATGACTATGATCCATAAGTAGTATTCCTTTGGGGATTTCATAATTTTTCAGAATTTTCATCATGTTTCAGGTATTTCATCTTTTCCTAAAAAGCAATAAAAATGATCTTGTTTGATAGTTGGTACACTTGTCTTATATTTATGTCTCATGTCACGCAATATTATTCATTCATTAAAATTACCTTCATTGATTATTAGTGTAAATTATCCGAAACATAATTACAATCAAAGTATTGATTTACAGGACTATATTCATGAATGGTATTCCTTTGGGGATTTCATAATTTTTCTGAATTTTCATCATGTTTCAGGAATTTCATTTTTTACTAAAAGGTAACAAAAGTGACAATACTATATTTTATGTAATTATCATGTGTGACAGTTCGTACACTTGACAGATGTTTATGTCTCATGTCACGCAATATTATCCATTCATTAAAATTGCCTTCATTGATTATTAGTGTAAATTATCCAATACATAATTACAATCAAAATATTAATTTACATGACTATGTTCCATGAGTGGTATTCCTTTGGGGATTTCATAATTTTTCAGAATTTTCATCATGTTTCACGAATTTCATCTTCTTCTAAAAGGTAACAAAAGTGACAATACTATATTTTATGTAATTATCATGTGTGACAGTTCGTACACTTGACTAATGTTTATGTCCCATGTCACGCAATATTATTCATTCATTAAAATTGCCTTCATTGATTAGTGTAAATTATCCGAAACATAATTACAATCAAAGTATTAATTTACATGACTATATTCCATGACTGGTATTCCTTTGGGGATTTCATAATTTTTCAGAATTTTCCTCATGTTTCAGGTATTTCATATTTTCCTAAAAAGCAACAAAAATGACAACAAGTCTCAATAATTTGTTTTAATCTGGAAAAAAACTAGTCCAGTTTTTTGTATGTGTAAAGAAACAGTAGTAAGTTAAATAAAGTAAAAAAAAAAACGCCGTTGGAAGTTTGTTTGCTTTGGCCGTTAGCGCTTTTTACCTAATCCATTTTTAACTGGACCGTCGCATTTCAACGGCACATCTCTCGACGAAACAAACAAGTTCCAAAGGTACGAGACCCTAACGGTAGCTCTTCCCTCCATTATTTATTTCCTTTCGCTGCGACGCTCGAATGACAAAAATTCCGACGGATCTCCTCTGTTACGTAACCACGTAACAGACGTTTCCAATCACTGCCATCAATAAATGATGATGCCTGCAGTGAGTTAGATGAATGGAACAAACAAAATGCTTACTTTATCCTGTGATTTACTTAAATCGAAGAAACACTTTATAAGTTTACTCTTTATTTATAGCCTATGAAGATAAGTAAATGATTGCCTATTGCATTTACTAGCGTATGATTAAATAAAATATTTGAAATTTGTTTAAGTAATATTTGATTTCGATAATATGTAAGATTATATAACAAATGTGTCTAGAAATAGGTTATTTCCATTAAATTAGGTTAGAAAAAGTTAGGTTAGGTTCAATCAAGAAAACAATGAGTTTATCTTCAAGAAAAGTACAAAATATGAAACGTGGAAGAGAAAGTTATTAAAAGAAAACTTTACTAACTTTCTCTTTAAAAATGGGTTAGGTTTAGGTAAGCTTACATTGGTGTAGGTGATGACTGAATTATTAAATTTGTAAGGAATCGTTAAACTTAACATGATATATACAGTGAATGAAAGAAAGATAATCCTCTTTAATCATGTTGAAATGAGTATGTGTGGATTACGTTTTACGATCAGTAAAAGACCAGTGGAGAGAAACTGTCTGAGGAAAACTTAATGAATTTCAGCGGAAAAGCGCATGAAAGAGGATTTAACGGCTCGTTAACGGTGGCGCTAATTCTGAAGACAACGATTTTTATTAATAACAATCTTAATGATGTCATAATCCTTGCGAAGAGCGAAAGATGGAACGGGACAAATAAATCATGCCGTTTTCATTTAGAAAGAAAAACGCTGCATCATCCTTCTTTCCTTCGATGCAGAACTCAAAAAAAAGAAGAAACGTTCATTTGCGATGGTAATGAAATAATGGGATTGGAAAATATCGCGTCTCTTCTCCTCTTTGTAATGTTCAGGTGTATATTATTTTCCTTGTTCGAAAGGTACTTGGGATGCGCGTTTGAAGTGCGATCTCATTACACGATCTCGCTTCCGGACATTTTCCTTGACTTTTCCCTCATCTCTCCTTCTCTTTTTTTTTTCATCCTACCTCCCCCTTTCTTGGAAAGCTCGTGCTAGGCTCGTGCCTTTGTTGGTGCTTTCCGAGGAGCTGTAAATAAAAATTATGCCGGAAGCGAGCAATTGATTCTTCCTAGATACAAGGATGGACGATCCATCAATGTCTGTGTACTGTGTTAAGCTGTTTCTTCACGTTCTTAGTTTGGAATTGTTTATGGGGGAGGAGAATTGCGATGATAGTATTGAATTACAAGTTTATTTTTATCCTTGGAGAAGAAATGAATTATAAAGATTTGATACATAACTGAAATTGATAGATTTAATTACTTTTGTATTTGATGTTGTACAATTCAAAAAAAATCTATAATTTTAAGTGAATTTCTTGGAGCTTTCATTAATATAAAGTATTATTTATATGTCCGAAGTTTTGAATTAATTTTGATATGATTGTATCTGTTAGAAACTTGGTGAGTTTTAATGAAATGAAAGGTATAGTTTTTAAAAACTAAAACTAATTAAGCTTTTCTCGAACATGATATCATATAGATTAAAATACTAAATGTTAAAATTGTTATTTGCAAATATAGACATTTGCATGCTGAAGCTAATGCATATAATAAATTTTGACTTCTTTCTAATCCCACAATGTGCTACAAGTTCTTTCGTCTTCAATTCTTAAATTATGTTACAAACCATTTGACAAATATTCATAAATAGTTGGTTGCAATAATCAGCTGTTAACTTATCATCAGTAAATGTTAAAATTTCAATAACATTATAATCCATCATATTAGACATATTTGTTATATATGTTCTACATTGTAGGTGTGTGCAAGATTCAAGTTCTTGGTAGTTTTGGTACTTAATCTCTATAAAGGACTTGAGTGATGTTATCTAATCCTTGATTTATTTGTGTTGTGTTTTCTTTAGTATATCCAAACTTTGATGATCTGGAATAAAAATCATGTCCACGTATTCATCCTTTGATTGGAGGCAATTGAGGATGGTTGAGTTTTTATGATAGTTCTTGTTTTTAAATAGAGTAAGCTTTAATGCTGAAGCTAATGCACATAATAAATGTAAGTCTAAATCCAATTGGACTTCTTTCTAATCCCACAATGCGCTACAAGATCTTTCGTTTTCATTTCTTGAATTATGTTACAAACCATTTGACAAATATTCATAAATAATTGGTTGCAATAATTAGCTGTTAATTTATCATCAGTAAATGCTAAAATTTTCAATAACATTATAATCCATCATATTAGACTTATTTCTTATATATGTTCTACATTGTAGGGTGTGTGCAATATTCAAGTTTTTGGTAGTTTTGGTACTTAATCTTTACGAAGGACTTGGATGATGTTATCTAACCCTCGATTTGTTTGTATTGTGTTTTCTTTCTGTATCCAAACTTTGATGATCTGGAATAAAAAATCATGTTTTTTTGATTGCAGGAAATTGAGGATGGTTGAGTTTTCTGATAGTTCTTGTTTTTAAATAGATTAAGCTTTGTATAAATAAATGTAGACTTTTTAATGCTGAAGCTAATGCATATAATAATTGTAAGTCCAAATCCAATTGGACTTCTTTCTAATCACACAATGCACTACAAGTTCTTTCGTTTTCAATTCTTTAGTTATGCTGCAAACACTTTGAAGTATACTTATAAATGGTTGGATGCAATAATCAGTTGTTAACTTATTATTAGTACATGTTATCATTTTCAATAACAATATGCTAGATATGTTCTACATTTTAGGTGTTCAAGATTTTGGAAGTTTCCGTACATAATCTTTACGAAGGACTTGGGTGATTTTATCTAATCCTTGATTTATTTGTTTTGTGTTTTTTTTAGTATATCCAAACTTTGATGATCTGGAATAAAAATCATATTCCTTTGATTGCAGGCAATTGAGGATGGTTGAGTTTTTCTGATAGTTCTTGTTTTTAAATAGATTAAGATTTCTATCAATAAATGTAAACTTCTTAATGCTGAAGCTAATGCATATAATAAATGAAATTCTAAATCCAATTGGACTTCTTTCTAATCACACAATGCGCTAGAAGGTCTTTCGTTTTCAATTCTTGAATTATGTTACAATCCCTTTGACATATATTTATAAATAGTTAGATATAATAATCAGCTGTTAATTTATAATCAGTAAATGTTATAATTTTCAATAACATTATAATCCATCATATTAGACTTATTTGTTATATATGTTCTACATTGTAGGGTGTGTGCAAGATTCAAGTTTTTGGAAGTTTTGGTACTTAATCTTTACGAAGGACTTGAGTGATGTTATCTAACCCTCGATTTGTTTGTTTTGTGTTTTCTTTTTATATCCAAACTTTGATGATCTGGAATAAAAATCATCTTCCTTTGATTGCAGGCAATTGAGAATGGTTGAGTTTTTCTGATAGTTCTTATTTTTAAATAGATTAAGCTTTCTATCAATAAATGTAGACATTTGAATGCTGAAGCTAATGCATATAATGAATGTAAGTCCAAATCCCATTGGACTTATTTCTAATCCCACAATGTGCTACAAGTTCTTTCGTTTTCAATTGTTGAGTTATGCTGCAAACACTTTGAATAAACGGCTGGATGCAATAATCAGTTGTTAACTTATCATCAATACATGTTATAATTTTCAATAACAATATCGTGTGTGCTAGATATGTTCTACATTTTAGGTGTGTGTAAGATTCAAGTTTTTGGTAGTTTCCGTACTAAATCATTACGTAGGACTTGGTGATGTTATCTAATCCTTGATTTATTTGTTTTGTGTTTTCTTTAGTATATCCAAACTTTTATGATCTGGAATAAAAATCATGTCCACGTATTCATCCTTTGATTGCAGGCAATTGAGGATGTTCGAGTTTTTCGAGCACTTTATATAATTGGTTCTGATTTGGTTAATCGAGTCGAGGTGAGCCGCGGAAATATTGGTGGATGCGACGAGCTCGAGCCGGTTATTGCGAGTAGTGGGTATAAGTAATTCCGATCCGCCCTCCGGATCGAGCCCGACCCAGTATTGACTGCGGCTTTTCGGGTCGGTTCGAGCGCCGCCGCCGCCTGCCTGCCTACCCTACCTCTCTCTTTCTCTCTCTCTCTGCTCGAAGAAGACTCGAAGGGACGGACGGATGCTGCACCCCAGTAGCTAGGGATGCTAGATCCTGCACACACAGCCCTGCGATCCTGCTGCGTCCCACTCGTGTCGCCGCCGTCAGACATGGATACTACTACCGCACAATCACTATAGAAATTAAAAGAGGGCAAAAAATGTAAAAGGTAGGAAACCGTCGACCGAACCAAATAAAAAAAGCAAAATAATTAAACAAATAAATAAAGGGAGAACGCGCGAATCGATCGGGGAACCGCAGTCTGAGGACCTTTTCATTCAGATCCTCGCGATCTCTGTTTTGGGGGGTAAAAAGTGGGCGTTCACTCGGCGCCTCGGCTTTGTTCATCATCATCATACTACAAATACTCCCGAAAAACGAGAACTACAACTAACACACACACAAACAGAGAAAAGAGAAAGTTAACGCAAACCGAAATACAAAGAAAGGAAATGAAAAGTTTTCGCAGTGAGGATTTTATTTTTTTGTTAAACCTGGTGCTGTGAGATCGTGTGTTGTTGCCTTGGATATAAAATTGAAACATATCGGATCGTGTTTGAAATTCAAGCGACATCAAATACATTCGGATGAAGGGGGGAAAAGCACCACCGGTATCGATATTGCACAGAACCCCCCCAGACTTCTGAGTGGTAAATATTTACTCGTCCCTATCAAGTGCCTCGTTTCATAGCCCGTTTACATATCGATTCCCATATTTAAAACAACAAAAAAAAAATAACAATTACAAAGAAGAAAAAAAAACTTAATTTAACATTTTCGTGATGTGGGAGGAAGGATAATAAAATAGATCGGAACGGTGAGTGGGTGGTAATATCGATGGTGCAGCGGGAAGGATCAATCAGGCGCTCATTTCCTGCCGCCGAGCGATCTCCGTCGATCTTTCAACTGAAGACGGAGGTGGCGGAGTGGATTATATCGCGATACACCAATTAAGCCTTATCGTTTTCACCCCTCCTCACATCATCCACCTTGTTGCAGGTTTATGAGCTATGGAGCTGCTGCTCGCATGGTTACTGTTAGCTGGTCTCTGGCCTCTGATCATCGCCAATCCCGATGCGAAACGGCTCTACGATGATCTCCTGTCCAACTACAACAGACTCATCCGCCCCGTCGGGAACAACTCCGATCGCCTCACCGTCAAAATGGGACTCAAACTATCGCAGCTCATCGATGTCGTAAGTCCTAAAAACATATTACATCCTCCTGAAACTGATCAACAAGACCTACGTTGTCATGTCACCCGAAGGGGGCGTAATCCTTGCCACAAAGGGGAGTTACCCTGACGCACCAAAACCTCCGTCCATAAGCTCACGACATTAACACTACCCAAAAAAGTTAAATATCATCAACAATACTTAAATACAAGACCAAATTAATGCTACATACTAAATATAAACTTTTCGATAAACAATCCTAACATCATCAAAAGGGGGCGTATTCCATCTAAACCTAACCTTGTACATGACAACAATATTTATATACTTCCCTTCAAAATTCATCCATATTCCATTTAATACTAACTTAATGTTTCTGAAAACTTAAATATTCAAAAACCCCTAATTAATGAAATACCAGATTTTATCTCATAATACTAAATAATTAATTCAATCTGTATACTGAATTCATCAAAGAAGTTTTGCAAAATCTGTTGTAGTTCAACAATATCATTTTTAAGTACTAAATTATAATTAATAAGTAAATCTAAGAAGTTCTTGTTTTTTATAAAAATTATTTATTTTCAGTCATTCATTTCAGTCATTATTATAAATAATTTGATGACATTTTAATATAAATTAAATTTACTTAATTATAATATTTCTGAGTATTTTAAACAAAAATTTGTTTCTATAGCCTGGAGCGTTTAAGACCGAATTGATTAAATTTGAATAAATGATTATATTAATTGATTAAATCAGTAAGTAAAGTTGGGGGCGGGGAGTTAACTTTATCATTTGATCTCTGAAAGCGAGAGAGTCAATATTGAAGAGAATGCTCTTTCAATTAACTTTAATTATCCATGAATTTTCATTTTAATATTTAATTTAATTTTTTAAAACTTGTGAAAATTTTCAATTAATTCCATAAAGTACATTTTCTGCTCAGATGATTTTCCATCAGTTTCTGAATCAATGAAGAAAATTTACGATTTTCTAATAAAAAAATTTACTTATAATGTAATAAATAGAAATAGAATGAAGTAAATTATTTGTTGTGAAAGTGTCTTATCTAAGAAATTAACGAAAATCCTTATTATATAACAAATTGATTTTTAGTTTAAAGTTGAAAATAATTGGATTTTACTTAATTTGTCAATGCACAACTACGTAAGTATATTGTGACAGTTCAATGTGACATGTGTGACAGTTCAATGTGACATGTGTGACAGTTCAATGTGACATGTGTGACAGTTCATTGTGACATGTGTGACAGTTCCATTGTAGTAGTTACATTTGACACAAATTTATGTGTCATGTCACGTTTAATGTGGATATACAGTAGAACCTTGCTTAACGAGTTTTATCCGGATTTTTACTCTTATAGTGAAATACACTTATATTGAAACATATTCAAATCCGGGACTTCTCTTCTCATCTTCACTCGTTATGCGAAACGTCGCTCGTTTTTTGTAATTCGTAATTGAACTAATTAGTGTATGTATCAATATTTAAAATTCATGAACTTCCGAAAGAACTAACATATTGTCACATCCGTTGAAGAGCATTGAAGTGTCGTATTATATGTAATATCAAAAATGCATCCGATACTTTTTTTTGTCAGCCGAATTGAAAATTTTACAATGTAAAACCGAAGTTCGGACACGAGGGGAATAAAATATGCGAAAACTTTCTCGACAGGATCGTAACTCTCCCCCAAATGTTCATAAATCCATAAAGAGGAGAGAAAAGCGACGAGACGAAGAAGAAAAGGGAAAATAAGAAAAAAAGCGACTTTTGATTGCACGCATACATAAAGTATTAAACGGGAAAAACGTTCTCATCATCAGTGCGAGGGGGGGGAAGTTCGAAAACTTAATAAAACCATCTCAAGAAAGGGACACAATTCAATTGAAGCTAAAAAACAAAGCTTTCCTCCCTCCTTGATCTAAATAATTACATCTTCCTTTTACTGCACATTTACGTAAATTCGCATCCAATTAAAAGCTGCTCCTTTTTCAAAGGAAAATTTAACAACGAAAGGAAAAAAAAATAAGGAAAAAAAAGGGATAATTGCTCGTATAAAATGCACATTAATCGTGTATCGCAAACTGCTTTTGACGTAGCAGCTTTTCGTTGCCCGTTTTACTTTTTTCCTCCGAAAAATCGGCCCCTTTCGTCGTCCGCGTCATCAAAAGAAAATCACTTATGTCACGTCGCTAACACGAATCGAATTGACTTGACTGCTTAAAGCTATTTCAACTTTGGGGCACCCTTTTTTTTCTCTACGCTTCGGCCGTGCAACTTTCCCCTTGTATTAAAAGGGTCTAGAGATGCGGACGTTTTCGAAGATGAAGAGCAGAATCCTTTTGGCTTTGAATCGGAAAATTGCAATTAAAATGTCCTGCGCTCAACTCGTGAAAGGCTGCAGCAAAAGCTCCCATTTTTTTGTCCAGGATACAAAACCGATATCCTGAAGGGAAAAATAAAAAATAGGAGAGAACGCGAATCATAAGAATCCTGGACACCCATTAATTACGTTCGGTAAATAAGGGAAGAGCGAGAGGCGTCGTTAATCCTTGCAGCGACACATCCAGCACGAAGATTAATTAATTAATTGATTAATTAAAGACTTTCCTTTCCCATCAAACTTATCCCATTTCGAAATCCTCTTTATAGACCAACAGACAACAACAGTATATTTTCATATAATAATAATAATAATTGTACAATACATTAACTTGAAATGCACAAATTGGATTTCCCGCTGCAATTATAACTTCGCATCCGAGATTTAATGTGGATTACTGCGGAGTGGGATGGGTTTCGTAAGAACGCTCGATTGCATTAAGTCCTTCATTAAAACTGTAATTCATTGTACAATGCGGGACGGGAAAATCCTGGATTCCTCTGATCCGCTCGTCGCTCGCCCGTAATCCAACACTAAACGCGTAATGTATGGAAATTGCACGTCGCAGACACTTTGTGCGACCGTTCGGTGGTTGGAGGACGAGGGTTTTTCAAATCCAAGTTCAAAGAATGGATGCGAACTGCGCCTTTGCATCCAGTTGGATATCTAATCCTGGCCAGAATACAAAACTGGATTGCGGAGAAGAATAAAAGAGGAAACGTGGACAAATTTCCTTATAACATAAGAAATTTATTTGTAACTTGTTTATTTGTAATTTCAATTTGAATTATTTTCCATTTCGACAAGTATAGCAAAGCTAATTTTCATAACTTACTTAAATACAAAGAATACAATCAAATTTTATTAAGATATTTCTGTAAACTACAATAAATTATCATATTTAACTAAAGAGTGGACAAATTGAACTTAAATTGCAACACAGTAGAAGCTGTTTTTGTGCGGTCCTTTTTTATGCGATTTTTTTTGTACGGTCCTTATCTACAGCACAAAAACAGATTTCATAGTATTTCAAAGTTAACAATTATGAAAAATTTGAAAAATTACACTAATTGTTTGCTTTTACTTTTATTTTTTGTATTATCTAATCAATTTATAAAAAAAAATAATAGTAAATTTTCAAAATCTTTAAACTAATTGTTCTATCAATTTATCCTCATAATTGTATATGATAATTTCAAATATATTTTAGAAAATGGTCAATATTTCTTATAATATTGGTGAAGTAAAAAGTTCTGAGCGTTTTGTCCCATACATGAAGGTTTGAAACGGAATAAGTACTCTCATTTTATCAACATTCTTGATGATTGCCTACCAATGCGTGTCTCATCTTCGATGTCCATATTACCAGAACTGAATCATTGGAACTAAGGCTTTTGCTGTTGCATTCGATACTGCTTTGGGACTATAAACAACACAATTTTTGTTTGGCCAACAGCTCCGCTTTTCCCCTTGCTGAAGAATGTATCGAATTTTCTCTTTTTTTACCTCTATTTTGGAGCGCTCTAACACCCAACTGGATTCACTAAACACAAAACTATCCAAGAACTTTTTATAAAGCGTTATGTCGCCTTTAAGTCGCAATATAAAAAGACAAGATGCAACGTATACATCGTGAGATATGGCTCACTAAAGCCATCCAACGAAAAGCGTTCAAAACTTTTTACTTTACCCAATAAATGTATAATCTTTTAAACAACAAAATTTACCTTGTTATCGTTGCAATCAATCTGTTGATACGATGGAGCAATTAAAATTGGTACGATGTGCTAAAACTAATGAACATTTAGCTTTTAAGCTTCTCTCCAGAAAGTTTACAGAGCAATGATTACACTAATAACACGTACAAGTGATTGTCCCCACTAACTGATACTTAAAGACTCAACCGAATTTCAATCCCACATGCGAGCAAATATGTTATATAATCAAGACATCTTTAATTTACATTTTAATTAATAATAATATGAGTTTTTAGAATAATAATAGAAAAATAATCATTTTTTTTTCTTTATTTTAATTAGCTTTCAAATATTTTTATTTTAATTATATTAAAAATATTGACGACGAAATGGAAAAATAGACTTTATTAATTCATAATGCATTCAATATTTGATTGTATTACATGAATATTATATAATTTGAACGATTTACAGTCATTTCTCACAAGTATTAATTGCAAGATAAATTGGTTATAATATATTATATATAAATTATTTATAGATCCATAAAAACTCATAATTCCAATATAAAACTGTAAAATAATGGAAATTAAATCACGTGCAGTGGAAATTGAAGCTTTGTGTTAAGTAAAGTTGAAAATGTAATTGATAAATGATGATTTTTATTTTGTTTAAATAATACAAAATGTAAATTGTAATTCGCGTTTGTGTAAAAGATAACAAGTCGGAACGATCGCAACGCACAAATTTAATCTCGAAGTTTAAATTACTCTTACAGTCAGACATACTTAATGTAACCGCATCTACACCGAAACGCGTTTATTATTTCATAATTGTAATGCAATTTCATTACACAACAAAGATTACAACGAAACTTTCTGAACTTAATTTCGAAACATTTCTTATTCATTATTCAGAAATTGAAAGAAAAAAAACACAACTTTAATAAAAATGAAATACTATACTTAGTAAAGTATAAGTGTAATCTCGAATTTGAAATGTTAAAACGGGAATGTATGTGGGGAAATGTAAAAATATAAGAAAATGTTGTAACAGTTGAGTTAGTACATATTTGGAGCGAGTAAATAAATCGCAAAGCCATCATATTTCTTGCGTTCGAAGAAGCAGAAGGAATCGATCAAAGGCGGACCTGAAATTGGATAAACTTGGCGAATGGAAGTAAATGTAATCAGTTAATATCGGATGTGAGAAATCTGTAAAATTTTCTTTCTGTTTTTTCTACACAAAAGACAAAAATATTGACCGAAATCTTTCTACCTAATTTTTATTTTGTTACTAATTTTTATTGCAATTTTTCAATCGTGTTTATAACTAATGAAAGTTTAACAAATGTTAGAAAATCATTTAATGTGAATTGTTTCTGTGATTGTGAGAAACTTTGGTTGGAAAAGTTGTTGGTACTTTTTTGTGATGGAAACGTTGCAGAATTGTTAAGATTTAACGAGAAATTTGTAAATGTTCTTTCTGCGTCCAACAACAACAAAATTATTGAAAAATTTTATTGAATTTTTCTTTCAATTTAAGCAATCAGTTATGTTTATAATTAATTAGAGTTTAACAAATTTTAAAGATGTTTAGAAAATCAATTATTGTGAATAGATTCTTTGATTGTGAGAAACATTGGTTTGTGAGAAATTCGATGATATTGTTAGAACTGTCTTGTGAAGTCATGGAAATCGTTGCAGAATTGTTAAGATTTACCGAGAAAGTTGTAAATGTTCTTTCTTCATACAAAAACAAAAAAAATATTATTCAATTTAATCAATTAGTTATGTTTATAATTAATTAAAGTTTAACAAATGTTAAAGATGTTTAGAAAATCAATTATTGTGAATAGGTTCTTTGATTGTGATAAACATTGGTTTGTGAGAAACTCGATGATATTGTTGGAACTGTCTTGTGAAGTGATGGAAATCGTTGCAGAATTGTTAAGATTTAACGAGGAAGTTGTAAATCTTCTTTCTTCCTCCAAAAACAAAAAAAATATTCAATTTAATCAATTAGTTATGTTTATAATTAATTAGACTTTAACAAATGTTAAAGATGTTTAGAAAATCAATGATTGTGAATAGGTTCTTTGATTGTGAGAAACTCGATGATATTGTTGGAACTTTCTTGTGAAGTGCTGGAAAGTGTTAAGACTTAACGGGAAGTTGGAATCCGCTTAGAAACTCTCCGGAATTGGCTATTATAATGAAAAAGGATTTAAAGTAAACTAGTTTCAAGGGGGGAAAACGAATAAGTTTAAATTTTCAAATTATTCGTTAAGATAATGCGGGTGGGATGCGGATTAAATGCTATAAAGGAATAAAGTTGTTTGTTTGTTTTGGGGGTGGTAGAGATGGAAGAAAAATCGATGCGCGTCAGGACTCTTTATTATTGTGCTGTTTAATTAGTCCTTGTCGAGGAAGAGGAGCGCTCTTATTTTCCTTGACTTGTGAAAACTTTTGTGTCCCAGAATGCAGAAGGCGTCTAGACATCATCGTGATTAATGATTTGCAACAAAAATTCCTTTACAATCCATTTGCAAATTAGAAGAACAAACAAAAAAAAAGGAAATAAGAATGATGATTAATGATTTAAAGCTGATTTAAAACTATTGCTATGTAAATGTTGAAAAGACGAAAAGAAATAAGATGAATGAAATGTTTGATTGAAATAGATAGAGATGATGGATGGATTACGTTTAATGAATTGAATTCCAAGTAAGAAGGAGAATCAGCTGCTTCTGTTTAATAATAAAAGCAAATACTGTTGAGGGTTGTATTCCGGGAAAAAATGAGAGGTTGAAGGTGGATATATATTTGGGCCGCAATAAATATTCATCTTTGCGTTATCTCCGCAAACACGCTCAACAATGGCACTGCAGAAAAGTTTAAATTGGTTCACCAATTTACATGGGCTCCAACATCTTCCAATATCCCAGGCATCCATGAACCTACCTCCTCCCCTCTTGCATAACTCGCAAAACAATCTCACGGTAAAAGCTTTTCGGAATAGTTTCTGCTTTCGGTGCAATCCCCCGACAGACCCTCAGGGTCCACGCGTCGGGGTGGATTTTGTAAATCGATTAGACCCTTAATTATTTTATTTTTGGTTTCTTTTGGTGGAATAAAAAAAACGAAAATAAAACGTGGAAGAGAGAGAGAAGAAGGCGCAGTTTGTTGTGTATGTCGTAATTGGGGTGAAAGCTGGAATAATTAAAATGGAAATTCGCCAGAATTAATGGTCCTTAAACTATTTGAGGGCCGCGCAAATTATGCATCCGATGACCGTAACTGAAACCCTCGGGCTAACCGCGCCTCCCAACCCAACACCAAGAACATCCTTTTCGTGAGATTATGAAAATACCCGATGATTACACAATCGATAATTTTCGTTCTCGTTTTATGTTTGCAGAATCTGAAAAGTCAAATTATGACGACGAACGTGTGGGTGGAACAGGTGAGTAAAGCGAAATTATGCATCCAAAATGTCTTATTTTTGTTGTTGATCTTAAGGAGTGGAACGACTATAAATTGAAATGGAATCCGGACGATTATGGAGGAGTGGAAACGCTGCACGTTCCTTCCGAACACATCTGGCTACCGGACATTGTCCTTTACAACAAGTAAATTGGATATCCGTTAATCTTTTGGATGGGTTTAATTGATTTCGTTCGTTCGTTTAGCGCCGACGGGAATTACGAGGTGACCATCATGACCAAAGCCATCCTGCATCACACTGGAAAGGTCGTCTGGAAGCCTCCCGCCATCTACAAATCCTTCTGCGAGATCGACGTCGAGTACTTCCCATTCGACGAGCAGACGTGCTTCATGAAGTTCGGATCCTGGACGTACGATGGTTACATGGTAAGGTTTCCTTATAAACATTTTACATTTAATTCAAACACCAAATCCATTTTTTTCAATCCTTACTAGGAAATTTAACACTTTTCAAGATTTTGAATCAAAAAACTCTGTGGTATAATTTTCCATTGCTTTTTCTTTCCTGAAAATGGGAAATGCTGTTGAGACCTATTTGGGTACACATCTACTACACTTAACTAAATGAAAACAATAACAATTTCAACTTAATTTGCAAGATTTTGAATAAAAAACAGGAAATATTAATCAAATATTATTAATATCTGATAGTTGAATGACTGCTGAAAACTCTATGGTATAATTTTTCATTGATTTTTCTTTCCTGAAAATGGGAAAAGGATTGAGACCTATTTGAGTACACATCTACTACACTTAACTAAATGAAAACAATAACAATTTCAATTTACTTTACAAGATTTTGAATAAAAAACAGGAAATATTAATCATAATATTATTAATATCTGATAGTTTAATGACTGCTGAAAACTCTGTGTATAAGTTTCCATTGATTTTTCTTTCCTGAAAATGGAAAATGGATAAAAACAATAA
>NW_017097495.1:0-34652 GCF_001412225.1 Nicrophorus vespilloides | reverse complement strand
ATGTGCAATTTTGAAAGCCTGTGCAGCCTTTGACAACCAAAAAAACGACGGATTTGCTTTGGTCTCAAATTGAATACAGTATTGGATGGAAGTTCAAGAATTGTCTTTGCCAAACCTGGAGGTTCTTCTGGTATGTTAGTAATTTCACATTTAAAAGGATCTACAACCCAATTCACAGTTTGTACATCAAGATATGAAAAGTAGTCAGAGAACCGCTCTCTGAGTTTGGAAAGATGAAATTAGAAAAAATCATTTTTACCTCATTTTGGGTTATTTACCCCGGTTTTTATAATGTGCAATCTTTTAAGTTAAAAGTTAACAAAACCTAATCTAATTAATTAATTGTAATACGTGTATATTGGTATCCATGTCTGATAAGGGATATAGAAGTAAATATAATTGAAATACTATTGAGATGAGTGAAACTTAATACAATATGTCGGGTAATATAATAAATATCAATAAGGTTCCAGTATTAGCGTAGATTGGATTTAACAAAGTTCTCAGATGCGGTTTTACTGGTTCAACTTTAAGTCGGCTTAGCTTCGATAGTAGTAAGCAGGAATGACGAGAATATTGTTTATTAGCAGTGCTTTACTTTCCCGTCCGTTGGATGGATAGATGGGGTACATGTATGTGTCGTCTACCCTTATCATATTAGACCGGATTTCCCTAACGACATGGACGGGGGAGCGAGACGCATACAAAGGGACGAGTTTTAATAAACCGTTTGGGGCATGAACTTGTTGCAAAATTATTAGGAAATTTTCGGTGAATCCGGGAGGCGGGGACGGCAAGGTTTTGTCGTCGCAGAGACATGCCTGCAAGTTGATTTCCTTGTCCGCGTGATGCATTTGCAGAACGTGTCAGGAATAAAGTGGCCGGAATAAACCGTCGTCAGGGGGCGGCAACGACGACGGCAGCGGCGATATCGATTTGCGGCTACCCAAAACTTTTCTGCTCATGATATATAAAAAAAAGAAGAAAAATTAAAGTAAAAACAATCTTTTCAAGTACCAAATATTTGTTTGTGTAACTTTTTTTTTAAATATTTGTTTATATAATCAAATGAAAAACCAGATGCATTGGTTAGATTGAGTGAGATTACATAAAAATGCCGCGCGTTTGGAGCAAGAGGAGAGGGTTGCACAAAAGTCTCACGCTAAATTTACTGCCGACTGCTGATAGTTACAGGGATTAAAACGAATTAAAGGCAGCAGTCGGTTTTTACCTTTCGCAATTTACGATTTCTCCGTTCCCTTTTAATCAAGCAGTTCACACACTTAAATCTCTTTTAATCCATTCAAGGACTCCGCACCACTTCCCTAAACCGCCCACAATCTTAATGCACAAGAAATTTTAATTAAACACCATTTATTTATTATAATTGAGAGTCTAGATTCTAGTGTTTTGACTTCAATTGATATAAAGTATTGTCTCAAATATGATTGGACATACTTATTATAGTTTGATAGTCAATAGTTTTATTTGCAATTACATTAGTGTTCGATTTCATAAATATAATTATTTGATATATATATTGAAATAAATCAATTGGACCTTTTTTCTTTTTGCATTGTAAACCACGATGAGAGAGATTGGAATGAAATGAACCGTAAAGTTGTTCGAACTTTGTATGAGAGCATGCACGTATCTCTACGTACTATATGAGTGTGTATGTATGCTTTTCTTTCATCCAAGTATATATTCTTCCTTTCAGAAATCGAATGCTAGCATTGCTGCCAACCACCGCAAAACGTACATCCAACTGGGACTGGAAATGCAAAACATAAACTGCAGGTGACGTCTCTGCACTTCCTCTAACTTCTGCCAGGCTGCCTTATCTCCTGCAGACACTCAGATGCACTCTGACAAATAACATTTCTCTCTATATCCTTTCCTCTTCCTCTCAATACATCTATATACGAAACCGCCGCCTGAGCGAATAAATACATAGACTTACAAAGACTTCGTGAATAAGAACTCATAAAATGAACAAAACGAAATTTAAGAGACTGGATTTAAAACAAATAAGGGCATGTTGAAATCAAAACGTAAAACAGTTTTTGTACCATTTTTGATATCAATTTAGAGATTGTGGATTGATTTTTTTAATAATTAAATTATAATTTCAATATCAAACTAATTTTTTTTTTATTTACAATCTGTTCAACAATGTGAACATAGAGTAAATTTAAGATCGCGGTTGTCATTATCTAGGTAATCTTTCCCGGAGGATAGTTTACCATTATGATACTTAGATTTTTAATTTGTTGGCTGTCGTCTTGTAGGTTAACTTCAGTAGTATATTGATGCTCTTGATTCCATTATTTTCTTTCACTGTGAATCTGCTGCTATCCTTAACACTGTCATTGTCCATTGACTTGGCTGAAAAGGTCCATATGCTGAACTTCATTCATTTCACTGTCCATCTGTAATGAACGAAGGCCCTATTGTTGCAAGCAGGGAGAGGGCTCACAAGGGGCATGGATTGACCTGGATTTGAATCTGTGCCCACTAGTACGTTGGTAGGGCGACATAACCATTCGGCTATTAGTCGCCCACGTGCACAAGTGACTACAAATGATTTCTTTCTTCATTATTTCAAGAGCGATACTGAAGAGATCATTTTTTTAGTATGTTAAGCATTAATTATGGATTCATAACCATAGCTATCGACAGTTTGTAAAATCGCGTATTGTGTAGATATTGCATACTTGTCCTATTGAACACACTAATAACAAAAAGAAAGTAATAAACTATTAACTATAAGATCGCGGTTGACATGAAATGGATAATCTTTCCCGGTGGATAGTTACCATTATGATGATTTTGATTTTTAATTTGTTGGTTGGCTGCCGTTTTGTAGGTTAACTTCAATAGTAATTCCACTATTTCCTATGACTGTGAATCTGCTGCTATCCTTAACACTGTCATTGTCCATTGACTTGGTTGAAAGGGTCCATATGCTGAACCTCATTCATTTTATTGTCCATCTGTGATGAACGATGGCCCTATTGCTGCAAGCACAGAGAGGGCTCACAAAAGGGCCTAGCTTTGACCAGGATTCGAACTAGTGACGTTCGATCGTGGTTAGGGCGACTTAACCATTCGGCTATTAGTCGCCCTGATCAAACTAAATAATTGAAAATTTTATGAAAGGATTTTTAATTAATAAATAAAATTATTCATTTTAACTTTTGACCAAAGTTGAAGAAATCTAATATTTGTTTGTACGATTGACGGAATAGTTTTTTTTTATTCTTGTCCAAATAATGCTCTAAACGTATAAATTTCTAGCACATAAATTGTAAGGTTTAGGAATCAGGTAACTAATGTAAAGGGGAAGTCCCTTTCTCAACCCGGGCTTGGGACCAACCGGAGCCACCACGGATTGCAATTTATTAGTAATTCCCTTACTAATACTAAAACACGCCTCTGCGCTACGTAAAGTAAGAAACGCGATGCCGAGGGCGTATATATAGTAATGCACATTACATAAATAAACGATCTGCACATTAGTCCCAAAGTACGCATTATTTTTTTTTTGGCCCTCAGATATTTGCAAAGATGATGACTCATTTGAGTGAAAGCTTAGTCGAATGTTCGTCGTGCAATCTGTCTTCCGACGTAATTTTTCCACCCTTCACGCTTGTAATTGAATTGCTGCAAGCGGCGAAACTATTTTGCAAATAATAAACAAGAGTACATGCATCAAGTTCGCTGCGGCCTAGGCTTCCGGAAACTTGCATGTGTCAAACTAGCGTTGTTCATTAATGTGTCTGGATGCGCATTAGTTAGTTTCGAAAACGTATTTGTTACTGCCGAAGCGGCCTTATTTACTTTGCTTGCACCACGTTTAATATATTGAAGAAAGCAACCCGCAACCGTGGTATAAAATAAAAATAATTATCGACATTGTCGGACATTTTGCAAGAAATGTATATATATTGTTATAAATGATAAATCGAAAATCACTTCTTCACCCAGAACTTATTCCGTTGAGTGCTTTTTTTTCTATACGCTGTACGTTATATAAATTTGTGTAAGGCGCGAGAACAGAAAAAATTATGGCAGAAATTACCTCGAATCCATCACGGAACAGACAAATTTCATTGCTTGCTTTCCAACAAATTGTAACAACAAAAATATAAAAAATAAATTAATAATTAAATAATAACTTAGAACATTGACAATAAATAATTAACAAATATATGTAGATCAAACTGAGTAATTAACTAATTACAAAAGTAAAAATGTTATATTAATTCTTTAAACATGTTTATTGGCTGCAATTATGAACAAAGGCTAGGTCTTTCAGCCAATGATTTAATTTTAAAAATGAACAAGTGTCGATCATTTTGTGACGCAAAATGATTATGGACAGTTCCATTTGAAATGAATAAAAAAATATTGATCGTGTTGTACAATTGGTGGATGTGCCGGGTATTGAAAATCGAATTGCGATGTCAATTCCGCAAATGAAGATGAATTAACTGTTTAATTTTTACTATTATGGCAACGAGCTGTACGAGTAAATTAGGTTGGAGTAGATATGAATTTTAAATTGCAATTATTTTTTGATGACTTTGTTCATGGTAACATGAATTGATTAAGGTCGATGAGTGTTGTATGTTGGTGCTTCGCAAAAGAAGACGTAGAATTTTTTGGAGCATTCGTTCATGTGCATCAAAATGTTATATAAACCAAAACCATTTTGCTAATCTATCTTATATATATTTTCATATATTCAGTGTATTCATTTTAATAATTGATCGATGAAAAGATGTATACACCATATAGATTAAATATACATTCATTTACGTCAATAATTAAAGGAGGATTATTATGCTATAACTCAGGATTAAATATAGGATTGAAATTTATTCCCAATTAGAAGAAACTGTGAATAGTAAAGTAAAAAATGATATTAATGTTCTTATTGTATATTCATGGTATTTGCGGGGGTGGATGGTGATTGTGTGGGAGAAAAAATGTGACGTCACCGTTGACCGCCCCCGCGCGTTGCAGCTGGAGCTAATCTCCCCGCTGCCGCCCCCCATTGCCGCAGAGGCAACTGGAATACCGTCGTATTGTGAGTTTTGCGAGGGCGGCGTAGTAAAAATGGTGACGCCACCGCAGCCGTTGTAGTGAGGACCACCACGCAGGACGAGAGGATCACGAGCGGCTGCGCCCCCCGCCACCAACTTGCGCCCGCCGCCCCCACCGATTCCCCCTCTCTACAATACAGTTGAAAGTATTAGCGCGTTCTGAAGCCGCCACCAGACAGTCGAACCTCGCAACCACCACCATTTGCATCTCACAGACACTTAGAGATAAAAGAGATATATCAATAATCTATTAATACATTCATTAATAGATCAATTTATCCTAGAGATCTGATAATATTGCGGATTCGATTTTTACCTCTATCAATCTTGTGTATTTCATAGCGGGTTTTTTTTTTCGGCCGGCGCGCGAAGAAACGCTTCAATCGATCCCGTTTAACGAAAGACTTTTGAGAATAGTTGGCGACAGTCTCCACGACGATCCGTCGTTCTCTTCCTCCCTTTCTCCCAATTACATTCCTTATACTTCTACCTTTCCAGTTATAGGACGCTCTTGTTTATTGGTGAAGTTTTGTTGTGGAAGGACTTCCGGGTTTGTTTAAGACATGAGTTTGAGGTCGGTGCGTGCTTTGGGATCAATATCGGGCCGGTTCGGATAGGAATAAATCGCTCTTTCTACAAGTTTTGGCAAGTACAAATTACCCAAAATACTTTACGTCGGATAAGATGTGGATCCTCCTGATCTGTGGAATGCTGGTGGCGTTGGGTCTTGGAAGTTCGGGCTTCCTCTTGGACGGTTCAACAAATTCTTACTCTCAGTTTCGCAAGTGGGGCGGCGGAACGAATGGAAGTCTCGAGTTTGAGTTTAAGACGGATCAACCGAATGGCATGCTATTGTATACGGACGACGGGGGTACCTACGACTTCTTCGAGATCAAGCTGGTAGAAGGTGCACTCAGACTGAGATACAATCTAGGCGGAGGCGCTCAGATTCTCACCGTTGGACGTGATCTAAATGATGGTCACTGGCACAAGGTTCACGTGCAGCGACATGAGGACCGCACAATCCTTGCTGTTGATGGCGTTTCGCAGCTGCGAACGTCGCGGGGCAAGGAGTTCAACTTCGGTCGATTCTCTACCAACAGCGAGGTCTTTGTCGGCGGTATGCCCACATGGTACAACACTAAGTTAACTCTTTTGGCATTACCGAGCGTCATCTTCGAGCCTCGTTTCGTGGGAGCCGTTAGGAATCTGGTTTACGCTGATCAAGAAGGTGGCCCGCCACGCAGACAGGAAACCCGCCCCAAGGACCACAGGGTGAGCATTTCCCACTTTTCCCGTTTCGGATTCCAACGGATATCTCGTATAAATTTAGAAAGGCTTTACTAGCAATAGATCTGTTATCTTAATGCCCACAAAACATGCCAACACGATTTTCAGCACATCATCGGTTACAGAAAGATACATACACACTGCTTTTCGTTTCTACTCTTCTTTTATTATCTTCTGTTAATCATTAGTTTTACATTTCAATTCAAAAATCCAAACAATAAATTAAATAAATTGATAAATCGGCACCTCACACATATATTAGTCTCCCACTTCAATATATATGTATGTCATAACAAGCCGCCATTTTATTTCCTTCCATAACGAATAAGTTCATTACAAGATCCGATATTTATAGTTTTTGTTTATTTCTTTTCTATTTTATCAACATTGATAAGTATAATAGTGCGTACATTTGGTAAATAACTTGTTGTTGCCTTCGCATAGGTTCATTAAACATAATTATACAAGTAAACAAGTTGCCAGATTAGAATTTTTAAAATTATTAAAATATGTACAAAAATATCATAGTAATAGTCATAATACTGGTAAAAACAAAACGGTTACATTAATTTAATGTACTAATATTTTATCTTAATATTGAAATATTTGACCGACGGGCACTATCAAAAGAAAAAACATCAAGGGGTCGGCAAAGTAATTTAAAAGTACTTGTGGGTACTAAAGGAATTTTAACCTTTAGTACTCACAAGTACTTTCAAATTACTTTGCCGACCCCTGATGTAAACCCCTTTGCAAAGTAATTTGAAAGTACTTGTGTGTACTAAAGATTAAGATTCCTTTAGTACCCACAAGTACTTTCAAATTACTTTGCAAGTGATGTAGATTTGTTTTGATAGTGCCCGACGGTCAAATATTGAAATTGAAATTTTTACAAACTATTAACAGTAAACCGTTACCGGTCAAAGTGACCAGACCTTAAAAAGTTATTTTTTGCTGTCTTTAACTCCCATTCATAATAAGTTAGACATCCTGTCGGATATTATCTTAAAAATATTACAAACTGGAGCTCTTCTAGGTTTGTTTTAATTCTTCTCAAACTGTCCAATCAACTGCAGTTTAGATATCTTGGTATTCTACATCAGTGTTCTTCAGCATGGTCTGTGGTAAACGGATCTACTGGGCCGCTACGTGATTATGGTCCAATTTATTTATTTAAACACATTTATTTGTCAAAACATTGATAAAGGGCTAACGACCTTAGTCTTTCCGCCCGATATGTCCATTGTTATAAAACTAGTGACTCAATTTCATAATTTTTGTCAACAATGTTTTTATTTCTATCTAATATCTTAATCAGTTCTCAAATAAAGTTGAAGAACGCTGTTCCTAACACAGAGGCCCAATTTTTGTACTGATTATTATAAGAGTAAATATCGTAGATCAAAAGTAAAATTGACGTGTCGCGATGGGTAGGGAAAAGACTACATATATTTTTGGAAAAAGTCGTAAAAATAAATAGGAATGTGATAACGTTATATTATATTTGGAATATTGTATGCAAAAAGTGATTTGTGAAAAATAATTAGTTCGCAAACTCATTGAACATATCTGTAGAGTTTCAGTTTGAGTGTTGAGGTTGGTTTGGTTTTATGTTCTGGCCCGGAATTTAGCCATGTGATTTCTATTATATTAGACATAAGCTGCCATAATCAATAAACGGCGAATAAGAATTTAAAAAACAAAGCTATTTGCTAATAAAGCGGCGCAAATTTAAATACAAAAAAATGCTAATTACAGAACATTTTCATTGCTTTTAGAAGAGAGTGAACGAAAACGCAAGTCGGCGTCGGACGTTCACCTCATCGAGTTTCTCGTACTCCATTGAATTTCAGGACATTCCACCCACGTCGCAAAAGATTTTCTTTATCCATAGCGTGTTTATTTTGTATTTTATAATTGCGGAGGCCCATGTTTTGAGATCCACATCTAAATTAGTTTCTTCAATACAACAGCAGAAATGATGCTTTCTGGAATAAAATATATTTTGCAGGTCGTTTTACTGATTGGTAATAAGGTGTTTCGCAATTAGATTAATTGATTAAAAATTTGGCTGCAAAACAAGAAGCGACGTAATCAAATTTGGGGTTGTTCTGCTTGGCCGAAATAATGACCGAAAATAATTGAGCAGTTTATCTTCATGCTGGGAAAATCAAATGGGCCGTGCCCGAAGTTGGGAGATACATTGTATGCAAGAGAGAAAGAGAGAGAAAACGGACGAGAAAGAGAGACAGAGGCATAAGCTCTAATCTGCACGTAGTAATTGCCTGACATAATAATTCTTACCGGGTAAAACTTAGCCGAACTGCACTAAATAATTATTATTAATTATTTATGCTTGCGGCGCCGCTTTCGACCGGAACTAATTAAAATTATAAATCGCACATTTCCCCGCCAAACCAACCACAAACAATACACCAAGATTGCAGCAGAAGAAAAAAAATAATAAAGAAAAGAACGATAAAGGATGCGACTGAATTTTAATTAAAAGCAACCCGCGATAGTTTTCCCATGAAACTTTGCCCACTTCCGGATTTAATCTGTTCGAATTATGTCTGCAAGTTTGCATATCCTGAAGAACGCTGTTTCCTCGCCATCCACCTTGCTTCCATAATGCGGACCAAGAACAATTCGAATTAAAATCCTTGAAAGCAGTATCTTACTGCCTGTTTATTTCAAATGATCCGAGCATCACTGATCCATCTGCGGAAACAAAAACAAGATAAGAGAAGGAATTTTATTATCGCGTTTCTGTGTTTTCCTTTTCTATCTATCTCTCGTTTCATTCTGATCTCTGAAGTTCGAAGCGGAGTGTTCTATGCTTTGAAGTGTTTAATGAGCTAAGGGGGCTTGAGCGGTCCCGGGGGCCATGAAAATCGTATGCTGGGTCACATAATTCAATGCTTCAGCGAGCAGAATCTTTAGAAGTGGGTCAAATTGCCTTAAAACTGCAAAGGAAAAATGTAGAATTCCTTTTTAGATAATAGAAGAGAAAAATCAAACAAAATACGACATTTCCAGTGCTTCATAAATTTATAAAAAATATTCACATAGTCTGGTTATATTAATTTTAGCATGCTACATTTATATCGATTTAATACAGGGTATCATAAAACTAGTATAGAAATGTATAAGAAGTTATAGAAAATAAAATTATACATATAATATAAGAAAATAGAAATAACAGTTTCCAGTATGTTTTGCACATTCATTTCATAGTAAATTTTGCGATAAACAAACAATATCAGTACTTGGGACCAGAAGGTTATCTATTGCTTAATAGATACAACACTGTATGTATGTACTGTATGTACTTGGTACAAACAATAGTTTAATACAATTAATAGTTTACTTTCAGAAACTGGACGAAAAATTGCATGATTAATATTATAATTTCAATTACTATACCTGTTAAAATTTTACTCAAGTAATAAAGATACATTTGAAATTGAATAATGCAATTGAAATAATAAATATAATTTATAGTACACATATATGCGAAAATGTATATTGTATATGAAATTTATGAATTAAGCTATTTAAGGACGTCTTACGTAAGTGAAAAGGTGTATTTTAATTTAGAAAAAGCAAAATCATATACATTTTTATAAATGTATTACGAAATTCAATTTTGGAATAATGTTAAATATCATTGAATAAAAAAATATAAGATGAACAAACTTACAATAGTTGTACGATCTTATAGTTTTCAAATAGTTATTAACATATTGATTTTGAATTTAGAACTTACTACATTCAGTAACTTTATTATCACGTTTCGGCGGTGCAACTCGCGTCAACTTATGCAATAGTCCTTTAACTTGCACCACATGAGTGCTTAGACTAAGTTTGCAATTGCCAATTCATTAATTTAAAAGTTTAAATATTGTTAACTGGAATATTGATGATAATTTTAAATCATACCTCACACATAAAATGTTGTAATTACTTTATTAAATAAAACATTTCAATACTTTTTCAATGCACTTAAGTTTTTGTAATTCAATTAATTACTGCGAGATTATGTATTTAAGTAAATATTTTGTTTGTTTCTTGTTTATATAAATTTGTGTTATTAAGAAATCAAACGATATTAATTAATATTTAATTATGATATGAACATGAAGTTCAAACTAATTGGCTAATGGTATTTACGTCCAGTTGAAACCAATTTACTCCAGCTATACTGAATACTAGGATATGTCTAATGATTACTTGGTTGGTTGTCAATGAAATTGAATTCACTGAAGTATATTTGCGTTAACGATTATTCAACTTTGTCTTCATCTATTTAGAAAATTTGATTTCTAAAATAATTAACCCTTTGTTGATATATATTTCTCGTAGATGTGTCTACGTTTTACTGTAATTTGAAACGTTAATTTCTTTTTTATTTTGATTTGAATAGAAAATACTTATCGTGTAGCCAATGAGGCGTGTTCATTGTTCGCCGTATGCGAAACGGAGAGAAATTCCAAATCGGATTTGCACGGAATTAAGTCCCGGAATTTAATCTGCGAATGTGCACGTGAATGGGGACAGAAGAGGAGCGGAGCTGGGGGAGGTAGCAGCAGCAGCGGTGGTGTTGTCGGCGGCGGCGTCCCGACGCCTAAACAAAACACACGCGACGCCTCCCGCCTGTTTGATATAAACTGGGTTAATTTCAGTGATAATGCCGAAAACGCGGCAGGGACGGGTTTGGCTCAACAACAACTAACCTAAACCCCGTCGCTCACAGCCACCCCCTGGTAATTTCTATCTTCGAAGACACACAAACATACATTGATAACTATATGTGTTTGTATGTAGATAGTATGTCTCAACGATTTGCAGAGGGCTGCAGAATTCTGAGCGTGCCTAGCCGCATTACATAATCTGAATACACCAGAATTCAGGCGAATTGCAGTAATAACTGTGAATCGAGGAAAATAAAAAATAAATAGAGAACGTAAGAATATAGCGCCGACACGCAATCCAAAACCTTAACCTGGCCAATAACACGCTGAAAATAGGGAAAGAAAAGCAAATGAATGGAAATTTCACTCGCTTTAATTATATTTCATTTTCAGCGTAGATTTCAATAATTCCTTCATGCGTTTTCTCTCTTTATTTCTACTATTACGTCATCTCTGTATGCCTCTACGAATATTTTGTATTACTTTATGGTTTCATGTAGAAATGTGGACACGATAAAAGCGAGTTTTATTATTATTACGTGGCCCGGCGATATCACGTAATTGCAGTACACGCTTTTATTGTTTCCATGCTACCTATATTTGCTGCCTCCTCTGTCGCGCAAAGTATGAAAGAAAAAAGTGATGAATTGAACAATGCTTACGACTGCATTAATTTGTGGACTCGTGAAGCCAAGGCGAAACGAAATTATTTCAGCATTTAATCATGACTACCTACAATGGAAACCTGAAATGTACATCTGTTTTCTTCGACGTTCCATATTTATTCAATGTTAAATTAATTTCTCGTTTATAATAGATCGGTATTAAAAAATACATATAAAATGTAAGTTATCATTTATTAATATTCATACTCATTTAGTTTGTTTCAATCCGGTTTGAATACGTTTTTAACAATATTTTTTCAATCAATTTATATTCGTTGCGAACGAGAAGATATCGCGAACAAATGTCGTTTAATTTGAAGTTAAAATAAATCATCACATGTGTTTGAAAATATGAAACAAAAATACTTTTAGTATAAAATGAAACTATCAAAATAGTCGCTTATTTAGTCAACGACTGTATGTGAAAACTATATTTTTTATAGCTGTCTATATATTCCATGGAATGTATATTACATTCTGAAACGATGTCAGTAGCCTTAATGACGGCATTGCTATCAAGAATATCTGAACTGTTGTCTAATTGCCGTTTTCCATTAAAATTACTTGCGTCATCATTATTTCTCATATTAAGTATATTTTCTGCATCGCCTGTATTGTTTGATCGATTTTTCAATCAGACTCAATACCCATTTCATAATGTAGACATATAAAGGAAGATTGGGGACGTATCTTTCATACAATCAACTCTTTTTTTCGTGAAATCACATTTTAAATTCGGTTGAAGCTTCGCGTATGTATCGCATTAATCAACAATGAAAGTGTAGAATCAAAACTAATCTCGTAATAAAATTCGATTACAATTGAACCCCATATCTCCCCATATATTCTGTTATACCATTTTTTCTATTTTCTTTTATTTAAATAAGAAAAAGGATGTGCAGTAACTCTTCAACTCACATTTTCCGTTTCCAGTTCTTTTTTCTCGTCCTTTCTTCTCAACCTTATCTCATTCAGTTTACTCATTTCCTCATCGACGCCTCCGCTCGGTCTTTGACGTGTCTCGTATATATATATTTTTTTTATTCCGTACCCATTTTTTAGTATTATTATTATTAAATTATGGAAATTCGCGGGCAATAAATCAGTTTGCCCGTTGCGCGGGCGTGAGAGACAAAGAACGCTTATAAATCACGAAATTATCTTTCATCTCTTATTATGGCAACAATAAACATCCATTTTTCTTTGTTTTGTTCATAAATCTCCCAGAGAAGAAAAAAAGGCAACTGGATTTACCTCTAGCTATTTCGTCCTAATCGATGACCGGAGCGGCTTATTTTTAAACTCTTCTTGGAAATACCAAACACTGTAACTATACGAGTATATATATTATATAAATGGCACGCCAACCAAACAGACGATACACGCGATTACATAATGGGGAGCGCGCCCATGTTGTTTAATATTTGCTTCGTTATTGCGAAATCTTCCAAGTTAAATATTTAAGAGGCACCGCGGGCTGAAGTCGTATAGCTTTTAGGGAGAGCTGTTCTGGTCCGAAAGGGTGAAAACGGAACGCCGGAGGGAATTAATAACTTCCTCAAAGATCCACAGTGTACGATGAACAAAAGAGCGGATCCTCCCTCGCAACATAGCAAGGACAATAGGAGGCGAGCTTAAGAATCTCGCTCGATAAGGTGATTACAGTTGTAACAACAATCACAAAAAAAAGCGAAAGATGCGCTCAAAAGGAGCACTTCAAAGCGAACGCTTTTATCTAGGACTTAATTGGTAAATAAATAATTATTATAAGATCAAAATTCTGCTACAATGAATTGTAATTAATGAGCATAAATGAAATTGCGCATTTTAATGCCATAAACGTAAATGTTCCATTTACTGTATATTTTTTTTTTATAAAAATTTCAAATAAAACTTCTATATCCAATCAATGAATTTAAGAGATATCATAAATTACTGGACTTTGATTTATATACCATTAAAAGTGAATCTTATATAGAGTAACACAAACAAATTAATAATGATTATATAAATATCGCATATTTGCATAGTGCAACGAATTTGCTTAATTTTCGAATACATCAAAAAACACGTGCGAAGTTACTGCACGTAACCAGATAGCGCGATACGGTAGTTCTTTCGATGTTATTTATTTCTTTTGCTGCAAATTGCATACCGGTGAAAAAGAAAATTATTCCCGAATTCGATTCATTCTTTTTCAGTTTCCGAAAATGGAAAATTAACGCGAGCGTGTCTGAATATTTATGGATAATTATTTTTAGCGCACGAAAAACGTCCGAAGCAAATATAACATGAGACACATACATAGAGAGATTGAGAATAATAGCAAGACCGGACAAGGAACAAAACTATTTATAATAAGTGTTCCAATTTAATATGAATAATAAAATAATAAATTACCTCGGTCGATACTCCTGTTGTCATACATATGGCCAATAAATATGTTAAATAAATAAATATAATAAATTATAAATGAAGGAGATTGAAAGAGAATTACAAAGTGAACGAATTTATATAAATTGTAACATATGATCTTATTTATTATAAATTAGACATCGCGATTATTATTGTTAAGTTATTATCAAAAAGATTAACAGCTTATACGTTTGGATATTGGTCTAACATATTTTCGTATTAGCTAATGTTTTTCCTAATTGATTCTTCCACTGTTTGCAATTGAAAATCCTCATGAATTCTTCTGCTCATAATATACCTTAAAGTACCAATGATCCTTCTTAGGGTCTTCGACTGGAATCTTTGATTGTTCGCAATATTAGACTTAATGCCAACTGTATTCCGTAGGTCCAAACAGGATTTAAATTTCTTTATAAATCAGCAGCTTGTTTTCTTTTGAAATTTGCGAGTCTTCCTATAATAGCCAGTAAAGTTTCCTGAACTTAATTTCGAGTTGTTCTCTTTTCGCTTGGATGCGATCATTCCTGGTCAATCTTCTATTTAGATGCTTACTCAGATATTTAACTTTATTAGTCGCCGGTATCATTTTCCCGTTGAGAGTCAAAGTTGGGCAGGAAAATATTATATTATAAATCTTCATTGTAAATTTCAAATGTTTACCTTGCATTTCTATAATACTAGATAATATTGTCAATCTAATATTTTTAATATTATCAAAATGACGATTCATGAATTTTTCAATATATACGTGGGGTCCAACAAAAGTTCGCTAAGTTTGCTGAAAAAAAACAATTTTATTTTAATATATTTAAGTTTCATCCTTTCGTAATTTCTCTAGATAATTTTAATTTATTTCAATACATTTCTTAAGTCAGTGGAGCAAACTTTCAAAACATTCCTCAAAATTGGTTTTTTGGAGCTTTTCAACTTTTAATAATGATCTTTTCATTGGAAGTGAAGACTTTTTACTTCAATTTCTTTTATTTTCGGAAACAGCCAGAACTCACAATGCCACATTTCATTGATACCAGATAGCGCAAGAAAGTTTCAGTAGTGTGAGTGGGCGCATGATCGTAATGTAAAAAGTAGTGACGAAGTTCCCCTTTTTTCTTGTTTCTCAACAAATTTTTGAAAACTTGTGTTAAGCAAGTTTCTGTGTACTACTTAGCAGTTATCCTCTGACTAGTTTCGTGTGAGATAGAAGCTACCATATTTACCCTGGTAAAGTAAATCGACATCATCACTTTTGTTGCTGATTTTTGTTGTCTTGCTTTAACTGGGGGAGAATTGGCACTTTCTACGCTCCACACCATGAACTGCTGCTTGGTTTTCAGGCCAAACTTATAGAATCAAGATTCATTACCTGTTACGATTCTATTAATGCTAGAAAATTTCAAAGAAATATTCGGTAAAACGAACGCCTTTATTTGGTCGTCATTTAAAAATCGTGGAACCCATCGAGCGGATTTCTTCGTGCAGCCAAAGTTATTATTTAATATTTGCGACAAAGCCATGGCAATCAAGCCCAGTTCATCAAATACCATTTCCTGTATCACTCTTGGATCTTTGTCAATTTTTGCCTTCACCAGGGCTACATTTGTATCAACCTTACATCATGAATCTTGCATTTTGTACCATCCATTCTTACCGATCTTCTTGAAATTTGACATGAAATATCGTTAGACTTTAACAAATTGAGAAACAACTTAGCGAATTATGAACTGAATTTTTGTAATTAATTTTCTACTGATAACTGAGAGGTGTATGTAGGAAGTATATTAATCTGGAATTTTCAGTCTCCCCCGATAAGATTTACTTCAGTGACTAAATTAAGTCACACCACCCGTGCTAATAAATGATTTAGTAAGATATTCAATTTCAAGGTGTCGTCTACCGATCGGATCAAAAGGAACTTGGCTATTTTATTTATCAACTTACAACCTTGTGCAGAGCGTTATGTAACCAAGCGCTTTTAAGAATTGATATTGGCGACGATCGATTACAGATTTTCTTCATCCCCCAGTGTCCAGATCATTTCTATTTCATACCGCATTTTCTATATATCTCCCTCTTTTCACTCATATTTGTAGTTCGCTGTAAAGCCAGAACCGCAATAACTTTTTTAGTCAACGTCAACCTAATCCGCTTACGTTTTCCCATTTTATACATAATTTACGTGCGCCGCATTTTCCAATTCCCACTCGAACATTTCCCAACGCTCCGCCCCATAATAATAATGATAAGGGGTTACCTCAGCACCGACGCACGTCAAAATATGTGATAAAATATTGGGAAGAAACCAATCCAAACAACATTCCATACGAATTTCTAAACTTTATGCACCGCTTCTTTGTAGCAGTTACGTTGATAATGTATTTTGTTGGTTGTGAACGAGAAAACTTATTTATTTCAGGGCACAAGTAAAATTAATCCGGAATTTGAAGAAAAAAAAAAGAAGTGAGATTTATGCTTAGAGACACGCCAACTACATTGTTATATTACAATTTTGTCCAGATCCGTTTTGTATCTGCTTTATCAACTGTGTATTGTCTTTTAGTCGTCCTTGTCTAGAGCTTTAGGGGGTATTTTTAATTAATTTAATGAGCGTCTCTCTCTACCTCTCTTTGCTCGTGATTTATTTTAGAGCTTTAGAATCTAAAAACCGCACACTTTCTAGTCCAGTGCATTTTTTTTCTCTGCTACTTTTTTCGTTCCTCCTATATACAACTTTTTGTCTCTCCCTGTTTTTAGTTAGAGGATTTTTGTTTGGTATGCAGGGGATTTATTAAGGCGGTATGTTGCAGTGCGACAACGGGATTGTGGCCGGAGCAGAGGGTGTTTGTCAACCCCAGTCGAGGGTGAGTTTCACTCGCGTAGACAAGCAACCGCCGGACACCGACCAAAAAAGAAAATAATAATAAAAGAATAAAAATAAATAACAGAGCGAAATATACTTTAAAAAAAATATATAAACAAGTAAATAAATAAACGCACATATACAAAACACATACACACACACATATAGAAAAACACGACCGCATAGGGACACGATTCGAGCTCCTCTCCATTACATTACAAATCCTTCGCAAAATTCTCCCTTTCTGCGACTAGAATCAAAACGAGGACGGAAGGGGTGGATGGAATGTATGAGGGATAACGGAGAGGAGACACACAGCACCCAAATAAATTATATTAAAGCTTTTGAGCTTTTTTGTAGAATAGAATAGAACGAGTAAACGAACAGATAATAGAAACGAACTGCACCAAACTTAGGGATCAGGGATGAATGAGTGGCTTTAGATTTTTAGTGTTTAGAGCATGGATAATTTTGAATTTTCTTTGTAACTATTTCAGATTAGGTAAATGTTAAAAGGGGTTTGCAACACATGCAAGTAAGTTCTACCTAATTAGGTTTTATGAATATTGCATATTTAAATGTTATTTATCAATACTACAGGGTGGTCCAATTGAACTGCAACCAACTTAAAACTGTTATAACTTTTGAACCGTTAGCAATGTTGTGTCCATATTTCGCCTAATGATAGCTGATTTTATTGTTTACAAGCCTGCAGAAGCATCTGCATCTCAGCTTTTTGGAAAAGAAAAGTTATCAGCGATGGAATTCAATCGTAATAGTGTGATAGCCCAATATTTGAGTGAAAAACCAAAAGTGGCTATTGTTAGAGCCCTCGAACACCTTAATGTGAAAATTTAAATTTAAGACTCGGATTGAATGAAATCCGCGACGCAGTGGAAGACAAATGGTTACGCAACTGAACATAGTGAAACCTTACAAGTTCCAAAAAGGACAGTATCTCAATAATGTTAAAGAAACTAGACTCGATAGAGAGAAGGAGCTTTTGTGCTTGCACTAATGCAGACACTTGCAAAATATCGTTTTGTCTGAAGAGAAAAATTAATTGAGAAATTCGTAAACAAACAAAATAATCTAATTTAGATGAAAGATCAAACGAAAATGTATACATTGGAATGGCTACAAGAAGTCAAGTACCACCGATTGTGGTAGTTTGGGAGACTGTGACGGTATATTTTTAATGAGCAATTAATTAATCATTTAAAATATCTGCTAAACAATTTAATTAATGTAATGAGAAACTGTTTTTTTGCAATATTTCAATAGCAGAGTAAATTATTTCAATTTTCAAAAAACATAATAAAGTCATTTATATTTTATATAATCTAAGTACAGAAATCGATGTGAAAAATATTTTAATGGAAATAGTTTACAGTACATTTCCAGAAGACATATTATATGTAAATTATATATTATAAGAAAATTATTTATTTATTAGCCACAAATGCGATCAAAGTCTTTCCGTTCACAATATATTAATTTACTTAAATTGTTAAATATTACAAATATTTTTTAATTAACACAAAAATTAATTTCGTAAAATAAGTGTACTGAATAATTAATTTCAAATTTTCTAGGATTACCGCACGTAATGTATATTACGATATTCCTTTATTTTGTGCAAAGCCCACGTTGTTTCGCCCAAAGGCGTCGATGATGTCGCAGGCGATGCTACTTTGACATTCAGAAGAGGTCTTCTCTAATTAAATTAAGAACATAATTAAAATGCTACTAGCGAGGATTTCACTATTCAAAATTTCTAACATTCGGATGAGCTTTTATTATTGTTTGTTTGAAATCATCAATCGATTTTTTTCCGCATTATTAGCTGTCCAGCATTGTGACTACTCCATAGGCTTTGAGTAATTGCCGAATGCTTTACAAATTAAAAATATAAATTATGATCCATTCAATTCCTCGTGGTAAGGGGTAAGGATATAGGGAAAGGATAAGGGTAAATGCGAACCGGAGACTCGGCGATTCTAGGAAAGGATGGAGAGTCCTCGGATTGGTTATGTTAGTTAGAGTGAGTGCGGTGTTAACTTAAAACTAAAGAGGAATATAGACAAAATGGGCGTATTACAAATATAACTTAATCTAACCTGACGAAAGAGAGATCTAACTATTATAGTAAATTGCACTTTACTATATTAATTATTTCTCTAGTAATGATATTATCATAACTACCTAATTGGACATTTAAGATAATCAATTGGCACCTAATTATATAATTTGTCTATGGTTTTTGTTGTGAAATTCTATAGTTTGGTCCACCTCCAGAGTGCCCGACCTGAACCTTCACAGCAAAAAGGAACAGATCGAGTGCAACAGTCCAGAGGTGAACTTTATCTGCTGAAAGAGAAACACGTGGGAATACGTTAGATCTCCACAAACATTATATAAATACAATACAACTGACAACAAATGGACACATAATATGGAAATTTTGGAACGGATTAAACTCGTTAAGCGAGGTTCCACTGTATAACATAAACTTATTAAAACTGAACGAATGTGACGAAAGTCCATAATTAAATAATAGAATATGTTTCATTTTCGAAGAAAACACGAAGTCCTGCTCCCTAGAAAACGCGACGAATACTAATACAGTGCTTTTCATTACAAATACATCTTTTCTGTGTCACACCCGCATTTTTCATCAGATCGTGTTCGTTCTTGTGGCGTCTGCACGTGGATGAAAAAGAAGAGAAGTATTTTTCTCTTTCTGTCCTCCATTCTTTCTCTCGATTCCTTCGTGTTTCTATACTCCCGACACACTTAAGACCATCGCAGACCGCATTACGTAAGCGAGCCGCGTTTCGAAAAAGCACAAGGCCTTGTGGGATACGAATGGCCGTGCTGCAGGAAGCGAAAGGAACATAGTGTTAGGGGATCATCGTGGATGAGTTTCGTATAATTCAATATGATATAACAAAAGTATTCTATATATTTCTATAGTTTTCACACTGCTAATATACGAATATCAGTGTGAAGCTTTCTTCATATCTTTTAATTATATTCACATAAAGATCCAACAATTGTAAATTATTTGTAAAACTGTACACTAATGCTATTGTGAATGTTTATGGCTCACTTGATCTGAATTATCATTGCTGCAACAATACTTTACTAGTATACTAAGCAAAATAAGCGTGTATTTTATTGATTGGAAAAATTATTACAATAATAAGTACAATTTACGTACGAATCAAAATTGTTAAACAGTTCAGTTTTGATTATCTTACATGGACTGAGTAATCTCACATTTTAATTTAAACCTGTTTCTTGAATCACCCTGTATATGGAATTTTTTGCTTTTTAAATCGAAAATTTGAAACAATATTTTCGTGTCGGTTGTTAGTTTTCATTTGTAAATCTGATTATAAATGGTCCAGATAAACTGGGCAGCAATAACGGACGTGATTTATCATGTCCGGATTAAAATTTAATATATTTAAAGTGTGCGCATATAAATATTACCTTCTATCGACCCGTAGCGCACCCCGAAAATAACCTATTATATCGTTTCCAGTCTAGACTCCAAATCATCTCCGTACATTATGTAAATACGTGACGTCTATAACCGAAATCGATCGTGTGGCACTATTTTCAGAAACACGCTCATGTGGGATTTAATTATGTAATAACTTGCGCGCCGACCACCATGCATTTTGTTTTTCCAGAGAAAGGGGGAAACGAACAAATTGAAAATTGAAACATTTACGATTAAATTAGTCTAAAACTCTATCAATATTTCGCGAAAAATTCGAGTTCAGTCGAAATACGACAAAGAGAACTAACGATAATTATTTAAATTTAATTTGGTTTCAAGCGAAATGTATTTTGTTTTGATATGTACATTAAAATCGGACACCGTTGATATTTGATATGAAAGTAATATGTGTTACAAAATATATTCATTATATTTAAGGGAGGATTCTCGTTTTTACAATTTAAGATCAGAATTGGTTAGAAAATCTTTTATAAATAAATTTTCAGAATCTCAGAGAAATTATGGTGGATACGCCGGGTCCATGAACATAACTTGTTGTTTCTTTCTAATTGAGATATGGAAATGCTAATAAATTCACGGAATAATTGGCTGCTGGACATGCATGCATACAAATATATGGGGTATTCGCGTTGCGGAGCGAAATTTGCAACACTGATAAAATTTCGTTCCGCCACAGTCGAAATTCAATTACTCGTCCTCCTTTCTAATTTGGCTACTATGTATGTATACATTTATATATATATATATCAAATACCAGCATGCATATAATCAGAATAAAGCAAAATCGATAATATTTCATTTATTTAAAACTGTAAAAATACTTTTTTTTTCTATAAAATTACATTTTCAATCGACTGACGAACCTTTGTACAATTTTCAATCAAAATTACTACACTATAAATATTAAATCGAAAAGGTTTCATACGTGATTAATTAGGATTAGCTAATTAAGTTTTATTAAATACTTCATAAAATCTAATTCAATATAAATGAATTAACCACAAAACCATTTGCTTCATATTATTGGTCCAATTAGGACATTTTTGAGGAATATTTTAGTATTATTAAATATAATACATAGTTTTTATGTGACTCAACTGTGGCATATTACAATTTATCGTGAAGTATTATTTTTATTCTTTGTTTAAATTTTGATTATTTTACATTATTGTTTTTTTCTCTCTCATTAGATTCCTGTGATATATTTATAGAAATCATTTGTTAATGCTTTCTAGATTTTAAGTTCAATCGACCGGCCGACAACTAATTGTAGACCAATATTTTCAACTTTGAAGTAATTAATAGTAAACATATTTTTCTGCAAATTCTTCTACATAAGTAAACGTTGTGACGATATAATGATGTATATTTCATATTAACTGTTCACAACTGCATATATAATGTGCTCTATCATAAAATGTATTGCATCAATCAACTTTATGTCTATATGTTGGTTACCATATGGTACAAATTCCTTATATAGGTCACAGTTACTATAATGGTGCATCACTTGCGCCGATCTAAATTTTACAAATATTCTCTATTATATGAAGCAGAGAAGATAAAACTGCTGTAGCTTTAGAAAGCATCAGTTTTAGCTTATACATTTTCATCAGAAGTAAATACTGCCACGAGTTTCGATCTCCCCATGACCCAATTCATTCGAATCCGTCTTTTACCATTTTCATCCTTCGTTCTCTATAAGAATTTATGGTTTCATTTCATCGAGAATCGAGTCCTAAAATTGCGGCCGAATTGGGAATAGAAACTATACATTAATGTAAAAGAAAGAAAAGAAGTGAAATGCAGCGGACATATTATTAAATACGCAAGTACGAACAAAGTAAATCAATCTACGACAGATGTCGTCCAATTCTGAAACTAATTTCGTACGGTTTTTCGTGTGTCCCGGCCGAAATTCAATTGGCGTAATTTGATTTACGGTTCGAGAGGGTAATTGGTCTTTTCCGGTATTATTTTCGTTCCATCTGAGGCCGGCAACACATTGCGCAATCATACGACACAATGTGTTGTCGGCTGGAATCAATTTGTTTCCGTTGCTTGCAGTTTATCTATCCGGCATAGCGAAAACACGTACATTTGTCTCGCTTTCCGGAAGACACATATATCTGTTGCGAGAGAAGAGAGGAAAAATAAAAGAAACTTTGAACCGTTCAAAAGTTTTATGCTGCGAGTCTCTGCGACCCCATTGCTATCGTCAGTTGCATTCGTAGCTGCTGTACTTTATTAATTCTCAAATTTATCTTCCAACTTTCCGCATTTTTCTTCGAAAACCCCACATGAGCTGCGAAAATATAAATCGAAGATGACATGAAATTAACTTGTATTTTTAAGAAGGATAGCAGAAAATTTTAATAAGAATGTTAAGTTAAAGTGAAAAAATTGTATAGTGAAAAGTTAATATTTAAATGAATTGAAAAATATAGGTTAAATTTCAAAAACTATCTCTTATATATTAATAACTAATTTATATATTGTTCGACTTTTCCCAGGAAAGTAGAGAATAAAATCTTAAAAATTACCTAGTTTTCACTAATAAATACTTGTACATAAGTATACTGTATATTTACTTTAAATTGTCAAATAATAAAAAAAAAACATTTTTAATAAAAGTTATGTAAAAGTTTATTATTGTTCGAAATTTATATGAATGATATTAGAACGTATATAATTAAGTGTAATTGAATGAATACATTTATCGAACTGTAAGATTAGGATAATAACTCATAAGAAACTGGTCTTATGTTAGGTAATGTTATTTGTTCATTTGCCTAGAATGAAAGAATAATGATAGCAAAGTGATGGAATGAAGTAAAATGAAAAATTTAAAACGCAAGCAATTATTTGAAGTCAATTGATTTCCGATTAAATTAATCGCCGACCAATTTAACTTATTCTTTGTTAGAATTATCGTGTTCAATTTGGTCTATATATGGTAGAAGTACATATATGTGGCTGTATGTATTGTATATTTGCTTCTGAAATCGATTAGCAATAGGAAACAGTAGCGTCGATGATGAGTTGCGCCGAAGGGGTTTGTTTTAAAGACGAACGATAAAGGAAAATCGTACACGTATACAACGAGTAAAGGCTTTTGTAAGCGCGGCCGCAAAACGTTTTGTTCTCACTCTCCATTTTCGCCTTATGCCTCTCTGATAGACGATACAAGATTAGCCGTCCTTTGTTGTAAAACTTGGTGGGATAAAAAAAATGGGATGGGCGACAGGCAGAAGGATCAGAAAAACTTTTCCCTTCGCAGTAGTTGTATACGACACGTCCGAACTGCGAACAAAAAAGAAAATGAGGCGCCGCGACAAAAGGGCGATAAAATTATGTAACAAAGCCAGCTTTGTTAGCGGCGAACACAATAAATAATTTGTTGCGCAATTCCGTCCGCAACTTGCGCATTGCTTTTTCATTATACGATTTCACCTTTTATTCGAAATGCTAATTAAAAAATATATATATATACAGTGGAACCTCACTTAACGAGTTTAATCCGTTCCAAAATTTTCGGTTTTCTAATTTTTCCCATATAAACTAATGTAAATTACGATAATGCGTTCCTTGCCGGACAAAATAAGTATAGCTTGGTCTCGATTTTTAATGATTTTGCTTTTCATATCTATGTTTCTTTTTATTATTTAGCTTTTTATTCGGAGACATGCAAGTGTTATTAAATTTTGCACAAAAAAAAAACACAAATAACATGTCTGAAGACAAATTTGGAAATTTTGTGATCACAAACAACACTAAGATGCAACTAGAATAAGCACTAACATTAGGGACTGTTTTCCAATTCACACACTGTGAAGTGAGTTTATATTTGTTTATATTACTTGCAATTCGGGGACTTGGTGTAGGTCTCTTTATACTTTTGATATTTGTTTATATAAAAAAGCGTATTTGCAAATTATAGTCCTCTTAAAAAAAATCTAAGATGGTTAATTCAAAAATATACATAATATGTGTACACAAGTTTTAAAAATGATGTAGAAGGCGCGCAATCCAGGATTTCTCTTCTCATCGTCACTCGTTATCCGAAACGTTGCTCTTTAATCGAGTGAAATGTTCGTTATGCGAGGTTCTCGTTAAGCGAGGTTCCACTGTATAGCAATACCTCGTATAGTGCGAATTCACTATAAGTTAGAAACTTTCAAAGCAAGCCAAATTTTAAGTGAGCAACATAAAAATAAATTCTTTTTTAAGAAGTCATAAGAACTTACACAATTAAAACTAGTTTAAAAAAACTAACTATCAATAAAGTTTTGACAATGCATTACAAAAAATGATAATAGCTAAATCTATGGTATTTTCCAGCGAATCACTTAGTGCTCTGTCAGTTAGCAAGTTCAAACAGCTTTAGTCGTCTAGTGATGTTAGTGTATTTAACACGGATGCTTCTATGTTGATGTGATTTTGCAGACTCTTTTGATGGGATTTAGCAAATCTAGCGATGTAATCTGTAACCGACTCGATATTTAGATCACGAGGAAAGTCACTATTACACGACGCATTTACAATACACTTTAACAAGTTGTTCTGAATTTAGATATTAGAATTAGAATCATAACTGCATCCTGGACGTAGAACTTACTTACTTATGGGACTGCCCATAAGTACCAGATCTCACGTATAGATGACGGTATTTGTTTGAAAAAACTACTATGATCGAAAATATAAAACTTATAAAGCTTAAGTTTGAAGACTCTACGTTGTTTAGTATTTGTTTGACAGCGAACGTAACTGGGCATTGTCCTTTTTTTTCTGAATTAAAAAAAATATAATCTCAGTCCATTAAGAACGCAGTCACGCAACACGTCCTCAAATTAAAAACTAATTTTGCCCCCAAATAACCCTAATTACATCTGTTCGACAACGCGTGTTTGCGTCCATTCGCCTCGATGAATAATTATACGTAAATCATATCAAATTCCATCTCTGCTTCGAAGTGCATTCCAATTTAAATTTCACCATTTTGTGAAGTATTTCAACAATTGCGAATTCCAATTTATTTATTATATACGTATATTTATGTATAAATCACATAACCAACTTAAATATAAAATATTTGGCATATTATAGAGATCTATACACAATTTAATGAAGTTATTTTTTAAATGAAAATGAATTACAGCTGTAATTGCATATCCATACAAAATATCACTGTTATTTAAGTATATTAATCAGAAACAGTCTGAGCGTTTCAAGGAGGTTCTATAGAAAACAAAACTTATCCTCTTTTCTCTATCCGCTTTATACGGAGTAGTAAAATAAATAAAGTTCCGGTGGCGATTTAAGCGAGATTATGGAAATGCTTTTTATTTTCTCTTGCGCAAAAGAAAAGCAGCAAGTTTTTCGTGCCTGGGAGGTGGGTTTCCATTCATTACGAATGAAATTATTTACAAGTCGGACGGTGCCAGGGACGGCTTTTACGAAATCCGTATGCGTAATGAATTCGCCTTATTCTCATCCTGGCTGGCAAGTGTGTCAAGGACCCGAGGATTTGCCTCTCAGCTCACATAAAGCTTCAGATTTAAATAAATCGATTGGTACATTCCAAGGATACGGTGCAGGTATCTTCAATTCTTACCATAGAAATGTAACCAGAACGACAACATGTGATCTTCAATCGCAAAACCAAATGAATCAGCTGAGAAATGAGAAGAGCTGAGAACGCTCTCACTCGATGACTTTCATTTTATATACGAGTATTATTCCTATGGAACGGCTCATACGTACATAGAAGAAAGGAAGGAATATAAAAATGTTGTTATTTGTCAAGCCATTTTATATACCGCACATTTTTCATCTTCCTTTCACGCCGACGTGTTTTCTTCCATTTACACGGTGTTTCGTCCCAAAGTGAAATATGTTTTATGTCGAGCAAACGGAAACACATTCTGCCTTGTTTTCTTTACATGGCATTTTTATCAACTTCTCATACTCATAAAATTAATAACGAAAGTTAAAACATATGTAAAGATCTCAAATTATTTTATTGAACTCATTTGAACAAAATCTTCATGTCCTCATGTCTTCATATCTAACACAAAGAAGAAACAACACTGATACAACCTAATTGTTTTATATCTAAATTGTTCGTATATAAAAACAAAATGATATATGGAAAGAAATTGTTGAAAATAAAATGAATTGTCTGGAGACAATCGATACGGAATTGATCTGACGATGCGGGCGGGAGTTTTAAATCGAGTGGAATTGAGTAATCAATCAAGATTTGCGGTTTTTAGTGAATAATTAATCCTAGTGCCTCCCCTCACCTCTTCTATCGTTCCACGCTCCGGATGACAGCGGAATTGAAACGAAAGAGGCGTAAACCATATACACAAACGGACAAATTAAATTCACTTGCAGACGTGAATGGATTGATCTGTGTACGCGGCTCACATCAATTTCAATGTCACAAACCAAATAAAAGCCGGAAGAAAAAAAACATTCAAAACGAATTATTAAAAAAAATAATATAATTATGTGTAAATTAAACAAATCAAAAGCGTGGAATAATTATATTATTTAATTAAGTAGTAGCGAGTTCTATATATCTGCACGGCAGCTATTGATACGAATTTACCGAGAACAATTTAATATTTGCTAACAATGTTACTGTTGGATACCAATCTTGTTCAATTACCAATCTACAAAAGCAGACCTTAATTAACTCATTAAATAACTAATAGATAGGCTTTGAACTAATGTAGACACTCGCTTAGTATTATGTTGTTATTATAATGCATCCTCAATACGTTCGATAAGCGAATTCGTGCGTGCTCATCTGCCGTGTTGTTCCTCTGCCATAAAAGAGGTAAAATACAATAACCTATTGAAACAAAATTGTTACCTACACTTCCTCTGTTATTCATTGAATTCTATACACATATGTTTTTAGTTTAACCTATTATACAGAAGTAATTAATGTACATGCAAAATAAAAAATGATAATTAGGAGCATGCTCAAAAGTAGCATCATTCTAATTTATTTTTAGTACATGTTTTGATTTGTTTATAATTACTGTAAAACACGTTTTTAATAGTAAAGGTTTAATTTTGTATTCAGTGGATTTAATAAATCATTTCATTGGAAATAATTAATTTTCTTGATAAATAAATATCAAGTTTTATTTCTTATTAAAGAAATCCAGCTTATACCATTTGGTTTACAATTATAATTTTTATATTTGAGGTCAATTCATTGTTTAAAAATACGAATGCATTGAATAAAAAAGGGGGAAGAAAAGATTCGTTTTCCTTGTGACATTTGCAGTGCAAGAAAAGGGCAATGGAAGAAAAAAAAAATATTAATTAGGTTTCCGATGTCGTGAGAGGACGGCCCTCGAACAAGACGTTTTCCCATTAAAAGTTTCCATCACGCACACACACTTTCAAGTGACGTGCACTTGTGAAATTGAATGGTGCTTCTTTGCCAACGCCATTCTTTTATTTTCCATCCCGAAACCCATTTTTTTTTCACTATTGCTTTTCGCAGCTCGTCTCCATTCTGCACTCGTAATTCGTAGGATCTCTGTGCTTGATGCATTTTCTTATTTAACGGAAATTAAACAACGTGTGACGATGTGCGCTTTGTCAGACGAAATAAAGCAAAATTGTTCTACCGATTGAAAACTATATAATATTTAGTCTCAGCTGAATCTTAATTAGATGTTTACCTTTCTACGGTGGAAATGATTCTTTGCTAGGGTTGTATCTTTCTTTAAAGAACTCCTTTCAATTGTTTGTATTTAGCGTTCCTTGTGTATCTACCACTTACTTTGCCATGAATACATTTGTTTACTAGATCTTATAAAAACTTTATATATGTTAGCAGTTCATTTTACGCAATGCTTATGCATTTTGTATAAGCCATACGGAATTTGGTAAAGAATATAAAAATAATTAACATATTGTAGCAGACTAGTTTTCCGAAACACTTTGCTATTTCCAGAATTTTCAAGTGGTAGTTAAAAAATACTGTCTTCCTCATATGACAATATAAATACAATTTGCATACAGAAGTTGAAAATTATGTATGTGACATTCTAGTTATTTTCAGTAGCAAAATTCAATTTTAATTAGTTATGAAAATATATTAATTAGTTTTCAGTAGACTGATACTGAATATGCGTTGACCACATTTTGGTATAAATGAAATGAAACGGTATATTTGTGATTTAATTTATTGAAATAATAAATTACATCAGCATTATTAAATGCAGACAATTTAAATGCGCATTCGTCATGAATTGTAATTCTATAACATTATTGAACCATTGATCATTTATTATAATTAATATAGGTGAAGTAATCCAATTATAATAGTGCAAGGCAAAAGTTCTCAACTCAAGGCAATAAATTATTGTATATGTTAAGGTAAAAGTACATAATCGGTAAATGTAAGTATACATCTGACAACAGCGTCATATATTCACTTTTACCGGTAAATGTATACATTTATCAATGTATATTGGTAAAATTTAAGCACAATAAAATAATAAATGAGATACACTTATATATTCAGGTTAAAATATTAATTTTATGTAAACACTATTTTCTAAGAATATTATTTTACACTTTGAATTGCACAGAAACTGTAAATGTGTATACATTTACCGATTATGTACTTTTACCTTAACATATACGTGGAAGATAAGTACATTTCACAAAATTTAATTAAATCTAGTTTTTAACATCTAATTGTTTATAAAAAAGAATATATTAATAAAAAAAAACCTCATTCCGTCCTTGATTATTAATTACCCGAAATGTTAGCAGTTTAATTTCCGGCCCTTTTAATTACATTTATCCTTCTCTATCTATATCTCGCTCTCACATCTGCTCTCTTTCTCTACGTGGGTTTAATTTGGGTTATATTTAATGGATGCTTTTAAAAAAAAATACTCATTCGTCTCTCATCTTCTGATTTAAATGAGCGACGATGATGGGATGTCCTTCCCCAACGTGGATCCCGTTTTCTGGTGGCGGCGGAAACGGAAACGAGGCTCGAATGACCGCGGCGGCGAAAGACGAAATTCACATTTGCAACCGCTCCGTTTTCTGCACTCGGCCCTTCGTCTGTAAGAGAAAGAGAGAGAAGTACCTACCACTAAACGCCAAAAGCCCGCTATAGAGATCCCCTTTCGTCCTCCCGCAACCATACCCGACCCTCGAGCGCTCACCCGCTTATTGATCCGTCTGAAAATGTTAACCAACCCCCACCGTCGCCGCCACTGCCGCCCCCCAGCACACCTCACCCTTCTCGATCCCTTCTTCGATTACACACACACATATACACCTACAAAGATATGCCCTTCCAACCTACCCTATGTCACGTTTCGACACCCAATAGTACACAATGATGAGCGTAGCCCCCAAATCACTGGAAAAATCGAATGTTTCATGCGGTCTTGTAATGATCATACAACAAAATACTCATATGTAAATATATATACGTTCTACTATAAATCGATAGGAAAATGACTGAGTATTATTTACAAGGACAGCGCGACAGCAGTTTCAAGAAATCGAAGAAAATATGAAAGAAATATGTATCGCAACCGCTTAAAGCGATCGATTAACATTAATAAAGTATAACGCATTTCATAACATTTATACTCACAAAATATCTACCTATGCATTATATAATAACATTCCACTAAAAAATATTTATTCAATATATTATAAACAATTGGGCAGAAAGTTAATGTTAATTATATTTTTGACATAATATTACTATCATATAAACGTTACATATGATAAATTAATTGAATTACTTTTGTTTTAAATATTCTGGTAATCATTTTTTTAAAATTAATTGATGAAAAAAAATAGTTACGAAAATGATATTTTTTAATATACAGGGTGACCCAATTCAAATGCAATTTTTCAGAACGCTTTATTTTTTATTTGAAATTGGATTTTATTGAACCATAAGCAAAAAATGTTGGAAAACAATTAAATTTTTTAAATTCATTTCAAATTTTTGATATGGCCGCCATGAGCGCGAACTATATCTCTGAGTTGGTCGACAAGCGAGTCATACGCTGCACGAATGTTAACCTGCGGAATCTTCCTCCATTTACGAAGAATGGGTTTATTGAACACATTAACACTTTGGTATTTTTTAGTACTGACATTGGCATTGTAAAATGACCCATACTGAGAAGTCGAGCGGATTTGCATCTGGTCACCGTGGAGGCAACTGTGCGGTGGAAATGAAGTGTGGAAAGTTCTCCCAACCATTGTTGGATATCGTGAGCTATGTGTGATGGTGGAGAATCTTCTTGAAACATCCATTCTTTCTGACTGAAATGTTTGGTTGTCCACGGCTTCAGAGCACCTTCCAAAACTTTTTCGTAATAGACCTTGACGACGTAGTCCAAAAACACCAACGAAGAGCGACTATCGACCATCACAGTCAGCCAAACTACCACAAACGGTGGTACTTGACTTCTTGTGGCCATTCGAATGTCTAAATTTCCATTTGACCCCTCTTCTAAGTAAATTCGATCATTTTGTTTGTTTACGAATTTCTCAATTGAGATTTTTTTCTCATCAAACAAGATGATATTTGGCAATTGGCTGCGTTCGTGCAAGCGCAACAGCTCTTTCGCTCTATCGAGCCTAGTTTGTATTGAACATCGGTGAGATCTTGTCCTTTTTGGAATTTGTACGGCTTCACTGGTTGCATGGTTATTTTCGATATGTTTCATTCAATTCGAGCCTTAAGTTTCCGAACCACAGATGAAGTTTTTTCCGACCACCAAAATAGCATTGTGTACTACAAGCTTTGTTATAACGTGTTATGGTTCGAAATACGAAAGATTTTTCACATTAAGGTGAATAGCCACTTTTGATTCATTATATATTATGGATCGAAATATGAAAGATTTATTCACATTAAGGTGTTCGAGGGCTCTAACAATAATCACTTTTGGTTTTCCGCCCAAATATTGGGCTATCACACTGTCGTGTCCCAGGGATGGTTATCTGGACACTGTGGGATATCTTCTTCTGTTGTGGAGCCTTAGGTTTGGTAAATAATAAATTGAACGAGTTTTACTTTTGGTTTATTATTAAAATATTCGATACGACTTGATTCTCTTGCGTTCTTCCTAAGACTAATTACAAATCCTTACTCTACGTATAAAGTTAACTAAGCAAGGGGTGGGAGTTTGAGGAGTAAGACACATTTTGATAAGACTCTATACGGATTTTGCCAATTCTGCGTCTGGTTGAAAATATGAGCGATGTTCTTTCAGTAGCTGGTCTCGATGAAAATGCTTATTCTGCGTCTGGTTGAAAATATAAACGATGTTCTTTCTGGTCTCGATGAAGGCTACCTTTATGATGATGTATATATTTATTGTGGCGACTAAGAGACACTATATTAACAATAATAATTGTAATAATAACGGTTGGACACAACAACACTATTACGTTTGAATTCCATCACTGATAACTTTTTTCAAAAAACTGAGATGCAAATGCTTCCGCAGTACAACCCAATAAAATCAGGCGAAATATGGACACAACATTGCTAACAGTTCAAAAGTTATAGTAGTTTTAATTGGGCCACCCTGTAACATATTTATGTTGGAAGAAAACTCTCAGAAATTCATCTTTGCAGAATATTTTCCGTACATATTTGAAATAAGCGTATAAACCATTTATTATTTATATTATACAAATCGATTTCTGCAGACACCACTGACATAGTGTAAATTGAAATACAATAATGTATTGCATTATAGAATTTGATTATCATGAATCATGAAAATGGTGAATTTATAATAGTTTTTCCATTTGTTAATAATTCAGCAACAAAGTCATTTCGAATTCATATGTCAACTGCATACATTTATTGATTTGTGATAAATAATTTAGCATTTTTTACACAAAGTAAATTATTTTAATGGACAAAAGCAACGAAAACCGAGCGCAAAATGCGTCTAAATTAGGGGTATTTTTCACTCAGGCAATATAGACACAAAAAAAAGTAAACGCGATCCACCCCAATCGCGCTTTTTTTCTGTCGTTCCAGAAAATGTGAAATTAATTGAATTGTTGCATGTTTCAGATCTTTTTTTTTTTGTTTTGTAGAAAATGTTGGAAAAAAAAAATCAGTGAGATACATCAGACACGTTCTAATCCATCAAAGATTAAAAATAGAATAAATGGTATACATGTCTCACCAAAACTAACAGCCTACTATCATCAGAACCATTTTATACGAAATGAAAGAATTATACAATTCAATTTAATTTTACGCATATAATAATTGGCTACATTGTACAAATGTAAACTAATTTCTATAACAAAATTTAAATACGAATGAATATGCGGTGGATGCGCTTGAACTCGGCATTGTGATATCAATATATAGAATCAAATAAAGAATTACATTGCTTATAATGATGTAAAATTCTCTACATCAAAGGTCTGGGGACTTTTGTCTATGGATAAAGGTGTGAATACCAATATACGCTTCTTTAGAAAACATTTTACAATGAAAACGAAGTACAGAATCATTTAAATTTGTAAAAGAAATCGGAAGGAGTTGTTTTATGAAGATGGGCAAATTATTGTTAGTAACCAAATATCGCATGACGGCCCTAAACGTGCCGTATCGTGTTCGTATCTGAAATAAGTGATAAAAAAAAACAATGTTGGTGCGATGAAAGTAATGGGATGGTATTAATCGTCAGGCGTTTTCAGGCGGTAATTAAAAATCTGCGAAACGGTGCAGCGTTGATTATATTTTCGCGACGGAAATTTGAGAGGCCGAAGAGACATTAGTATGCATCTCCTTTGCAGAGAGATAAAAAGAGAGAGTATGTCCCTTTTCAGGAGAGCCTCGAGACTGAGCCATTAAAACGGCATAATCGGGATATATTTTATCCAGCCATTCCATCCTCGGCTTCTTAATTAACGGAATTAAAATAGGAGGGAAGAACTCGTCTCAACGCTTTCAACGTCAATGAAGAAACTAGATTACGTTATTTTATTTTTAAAGAATTATTCAATATTTGTTAGCGAAAATATCACAATTGTGATCGAATTAACGTTAGATGGTTAACGATCTTTTAACGATTGTCTGAAACGTTTACAGCATGAATAAATGCTGTATACTTGGAAGCTCTTATTCCTTCGGCGATGACGGATGTTTCTAGACAACTCTTGCGTGCTCAGAGATAGTCTTCTACAATAGATGATACCCGCTCACAAATGTTCGAAGAAGACGACCCACTTTGGCGCTAAAGGATATAAAACCGGAAATTGTTAGTGCAACTTATGCGACCCTAGATTATAACGTTACAATGTATCGTCCTTATTATGTGGTCAACTACTCTATTACCTCGAAATATATGAAATACTAGTGTGTCATCTCTTATGTACTCGACTTCGTACTTGACTCATCCAGAAAACTTCTTTTCTGCAAGTTTGTTTAAGTGGTACTTAAAACCCTTCAAGTAAAAAAATACTCTCCTAACTATTAATTTGCAAGTTTCCTTTCATATATAACATTATAAACTAAATTAATAGAGTATACATATGTAGAGACATTATCTTCACAACCTATTCTCACCCACGGCACACCAAAGTTNAAATATTACTTTCTCCCTCTTTCACAGAGAAATTATCTTCACAACCTATTCTCACCCACGGCACACCAAAGTTGTTCCTAGAATTCCGCGGCACACCAAAAGTTAAAATATATAGATATTAATTGATACACAAATTTCACAATAAATTTTCATTTTTTATTTTATAATTATACATAAGTATACATACATAAACCAACATACATAAAATAATGACTAATTAATGTGATACCTGCGCATGTGACAGCACAACCCGAAGTTCTTGATCAAGACCTTTTAAACATAACTGCTTATCAAATAAAACAAGAGTAAAAAAAAATTTGCTCATGAATATATGGTCGAAATTGGAAGAAGTGGTAGGATGGTGTTGTCGGGAATACGAGGATATTTTTTCTTAACGGAAATCCAAAAAACATCTAATGGAACTTCGACAAAGTGAAGTTTTAAC
>NW_017097494.1:0-2213 GCF_001412225.1 Nicrophorus vespilloides | reverse complement strand
ATGAAATGTGAAAACACTGCTTGTTCGAACGTTCTAATTTCAATTTTTCAACTTTGAACGCGTATTACAGCAATTTGGATAAGAGCACAGGAATGTATCTATACTTTAGCAGATATTAGGAAAATTGCTCACTGCTACTAATATTCGCGCCTCCCCTTAGACTAGTCCACGCCTCACAGTTTGGAGAACGCTGACTTAACCTAAGCTTGTTCTTTGACAGATTACGCCATGTTTGAAAATAATTTTCGTTGCTAAGCAACTATGTGTAAATGACAGATGAAAAGTAAGAATAACAATTTATTCCATTTCCGAAACATATCTATCCATTCATACGTAATTTCCGTGCGGAACGACGGGTTTAGATTCCAATGCATTTCGATCTAAATATTTATGGGCCTTATGCGAAGGAAATCCGCGTTCTTCGATAGTTGTGAGCATTTTTTATGGATTACCATTACTCTTATTATTACGAGAGATTCGTGCGAGCTTCGATGAATTTGTTTATGACATCGAGCAAGTGTTTTTTTTTTGAAGGAATTGCAATGAAAATGCTGATCCATCAAAGAAACTGTTTTGTGTATATAATATTATTAATTTTTCGGATGGTTGAAAATCCCGTAGAATTATGTACTAGTGTCTGAGTATGTATGTTTGTGGTGGAAGTGTGCGCGACGCGATAAGGATTTCATGCGAGGGGGTTGTTAGAGTTAGATTCTGCATAGCCTCGAGTCAACAGTTTGTACACTAACACAGCAACCATTTCATCCGCCCTTAACCACTTTCTAACCGTTGGAGGGGAGGGGTATGAAGATGCGTGTATTTGCATGTGCGAATGAGAAAGAGACGTTCATCTCTCTCTCTCTCCGACTCTCTAGTTTCCTTCTAGTTGGCTGGGTGGTGTGTTTTGTGCATCGACTCGGGCAAGAAACGGTTAAATAACAGGAGGGTGGTTCCTCCTCTAATTCCCTCTTTTTGCTGCGAATAATTAATGTTCCCGTTATAACGTTCTAACGTTTATTTCGAACTTTCGACGCACCGCCGGGATCATTCCATTTCGAAGCACTCTATTTAAACTTCGAGCCAACAACAAGTCTCATTATTACTATTTATATTGTTTGCTTTAAACTAATTTCCATAATTGGATTATCCATTATTGCTGATTCAAAATCTTGGATTGCCGTGGAATGTAAACGAAAATTTCATTTGACATCTGTCATTATCTTTTCCTAAAATAATAATAAAAACAATGGATGCGTTTCCATGGTAACAAATTATACTTTGCAAAGCACTCATCAAACTGCTGCAATAAAATCAACGCAAACGAATTATAATTAATTAGTGGGGGAAACAATGAACCGGATTCATTGTTAAATTTGAAAATAAAAATCATCGACGTACGGTGATCATATAATAACAATTGATTATAATCCACATACACAATTCAGTTCTTCGGTGCAACTGTAATTTGTAAAAACGACCGACAATGCGAATTGTATCGAATTGAATTTGGTATTAAATGTAATAATTTATCCCTTTACACACACGCAACAACAACAAAAAAAAAATTGTATAATATCTATCTACAATTTAATATTGGTTTTCGTCCATCCCCCCCGGCTAATTCCATTGATTCGCGTTCCGAAATTCGCGTTTATTACCGATAAATTAAACAAAAAAAGACGCCCCCATAAATTGGCCAGCAATTTCCAATAAATTTTCGTTTGCGTCAGTGATGCAGGATTTTTCCGTTTGCAAATAAATGAATTCGATTTCACTGCAAAATTTAATCGCAAACTAAAGGTGAAATTTCGTTAATTGCAAATGACTGCCATTAACACGTTAAGGACGGCGCTTTTCGGGTTGCCTGCCCCCAGAAAATTTTTCGTGGACGCCTATGGAGTGAGTGAAACATCAAATATCTTACGTCAATTATAACCTTTAAATGTTTAAATTTCTTATACATTTTTTAATGATATTGAAGCAATTTATAACAATTGTGGGAAAAATATTGAAATTTTCATAAAGTTGTTACATATTGCGCACAGTGTTATGATCAACCGACACTGTGTATCAAATGTTTTGAAGATGTTCATAAAAATAAATAAACATTTCAATTATTGAATGAACCTATTTTATTTTTGTTATATTCAATAAATATACTCAACAGGGTTCGAATTTTATTGAAATGCGGAAAAAGTGCTATAGGTTTTATA
>NW_017097493.1:0-6018 GCF_001412225.1 Nicrophorus vespilloides | reverse complement strand
CACGAATTATAGCCAAACGGCTAAAACCACAGTAATATATCGATACATGCTCGATTTCCCAAACATTCAGCTTTCATATGCATCTATTCGATTCATTCTATCTATTATGGTTTTTGAGAAAATCAATGAAATGACTGCTTTTTCACTTGTTTCTTTTCTTATGTTTGATCATCCTTTTGCAATACATTTACATTTATTCTACAAGAAACCTTCTAACTGTATTTTCTTTTTTTGTTTGCTTGCAGATAGGTGGATCTGAAGGTGGAGACGCGTTGAAGCGGCGCGGGACCGAATTTTGGTGGTGAGTGCGAGCTGTGAGTGCTCCGAAGGTGTGCTATGCGGTCGCCGCCTCCGAGGCCGTCGTCGCCGTCCCTTGGCCGCCGCCGCCCCGCCAAGGTCGTGGGGTCATGCGAGACTTAAGTGGCCCGAGGGTGCGGAACCTTGCCGAGGAATTCCGGCCGGACATTCATGAGCACCGCCCCCCGACCCTCCACGCTGACGGTGATTACATAACTCTCTCTCTCTCTCTCTGTCTATATCTCTATATATCTCTCTCTCTCTGCATACACACACACTCATACTCTCAACAAGCTCTTCCTTGTCCTCTCTCGTCGTCGCCCCAGAGTACCATCTCTATCTAGAAACAACCGCCAACGAACACCACCCCACCTTCATTCTGATCCTCAACGGGACGGCCTTGCATAGCGTGAACGTAAACAGCAGCGGATTTTCTGAATTTCTCGAGTGGCCCTCTTCCCCGTGGCGGTACGTGTGCGGAATTCGGAATTTTCATTTTCTACGCCTCTTGCCTTCACATACACACGCAAATACACAATCCGAAAAAACCGCCTCCGCAACCCATCCCCCCATGCAGAACCTTGAACTACTTCGACGGATCAGGCTATGAATATGCATCCTGATGAGCGTCGCCGCCGCCACCCTTGATGATGAAAGAGCTAATCCGCTAGGAAGCAACGCGTGTCTTTTTTTTTTTCGCTCCCTCCTCACACGCAAAACAATCTATTCTGCATATCGAGAAGACATATCAAAATCTTACCAAACATACTTTAATAACTTTTTATTCATACGAAAAGTAATCAAAAAAGTATTGTTGCGCAAGATTTCATCCACTTGCATTGGCTACATACATAAATAATGCGTATTGGAAAAAATAATAATTCAGCACTTTGGAAGCCTCCTACGTCCAAACCACAAATGCCGCAAATCTTTCAGAATGCGTATTGTAAAGGCCATTGATTTATCTTCAATTTTCATATTTGATGATCCAATTAGCGTGTGCGGTTTACCAGTAATTACATAAAACGTGAAGGTCCGAAAATGAATTGAAAACCTCTTCTGAATCATAAAAAAAAAATAGGAAACTTTACAGTTTTCGAATTCGAAAATCAATGAAATGTGAAAACACTGCTTTTTTGAGCATTTGAGGTTTACCAGTAATTACATAAAACGTGAAATCCAAAAATGAATTGAAAACCTCTTCTGAATCATAAAAAAAAATAGGAAACTTTACAGTTTTCGAATTCGAAAATCAATGAAATGTGAAAACACTGCTTTTTTGAGCATTTGAGGTTTACCAGTAATTACATAAAACGTGAAAATCCAAAAATGAATTGAAAACCTCTTCTGAATCATAAAATTTTTTTTACAGTTTTCGAATTCGAATTTCTTCTTTTGAAAACCTCCTTTTAAACTCTATTATTGTTTGTTTGTTAACGTTTTTTTTTGTTTTATTTCTTTTGCAGAGCTGGAGAAGAGGATTCCTCTCGCGGCGCAGACGAGTGACTGCGCAGAGCTGGAGGAGCTGCAGGAGTTGCTACACTTCCCTGAAGAGGTTGCCCTGCGATTGGCCGACACCGAATACCAACTGTTCTACAAGGTAAACCTACAACTTCCTTCAAATCTAAATTATTCTCAACCAAATCTAACTTTTCCGACAGGTGCATCCAGTTCAGTACGTCCGGCAGGTAGCGTTGGAATTGCGGGGCGCTTCCGGCACCTCTGCAGATAATCTTCCGGGCATCTCCACCTCCTCTTCAGCCCAGCAGCTCTCAGTCCCGCATCTTATCAAGCGCTTCAATGAGGTAAATCCATCATCAGAACTAACCATTTTTTTTATTTATAAATTACGTTGAACCAATTCAATCTTGATCCGAATCCGGATTTCTCTGATGAAATCCAATGAAATTAATTAGAAAACTTTTCAATTATGTTAAAAATGAAATATCTAATTGAAATTTACGAAACTTTGACTTTATAATTAAAAGTTTGAGTTGATATTTTTTGCTAAATCTCGTTTGTATTTAAGCGAAAATATTTCGATTATTAGTAAAAGAAGAGAGGATAAACAAACAAAACAAAAGTACTTGTCAGTTCTTATATTTGCTGCTCGCTCGAGATTACTATCCTTGTGTAAAGCGACCTTTAAACAATACGAGTCGAGGAGCATTAGATATATATGGACTGGTAACCTTTGCCATTCAGGGTCTCATTGAATGGGGATTGCATTAGAATAGAAACGTATAGCACACACCACATGCATACACAAGATGCCCAATATTAACATTAATCGATTCAAATTACGCAACTCATTAATAAAGTACACATAATTATTATTTTTTAGTATTGAAAATCAATGGATTATTATCATTCAATACAATTTTTTTACTTGAATTTAAACAATTATAAAAAAACAACAACTCCAATAATTATGTAATAGTTTATTAGAGTTCAATATCAACTCGAAATCAATTATTATGTAACATTTTTGTTTACGTTATTTTTTTTTATTGCCTGCTATAAATCTTGTCTTGAAACTTCTCTTTCTCTCTCTTATTTATATTTATAGCGTCGATAACTTTCGATGTTTGCTGCGTTACAATTTTCCTTTGGGAGCGTCAGGTTAATATCAATCATCATCGAGCTTACACTAAAAACAACAAAAAAAAAACATAACAAGTTCTCGTTATAAGTTTGCAAATAGTGAAATGTACTTTAATTACGGGATGAAACACCTCAGAAATATAGAAGAAATTTTTGAATCATATGAACTATGAATATTTGAATGAATTGGATTTAAGCTTGAATTGGTTACTTATTATTAGAAATTGATAAATAACATCTTTATAATCATTTTTTGTTGTTAACAGATTATTATTAGTATAGTTGCGTCTATTATAAGTGGTGATAACAGCCTTCTTCAACCCTTAAATATTTGGGTAGGATACATAGATGAACGGTTGTATATTCCACTCGAAACTGATTTCCTTAATTTGTATTATATAAGTAAGTCTTATCTAGAGGGTTGAACTGAGGAGATGGTCTTACTTGAAGAGTCCAAGGAAGAGTTCTTACTTCTTAAATACTAACTTAAGAGGAAAATGTAACTCTTAGTAATAATTCAGGAGATCAACTATTGTATAGAAGTCAATACAAACTCCGATGTGTATAATAAAACTAATTAAGAATATTTCATTTGATATTCATAAATCCCTCTAAAACTCCAAAACGACATAACTATGAGATAATCTACAGTGTCCGGAGATTTAAGTTTTTAAGAAAAAAATTGTTAAACTAAATAATTTCTTTCTTAACTCGTTTTTAAAACCGAATCTACATTATCTTAATAAATAAATATATTAGATTTTAAAGATTGAATTACAATTATTTAACATTTTTTATCGGTTTCGTGATGAATCTGAATGAGATTTGAACCATGAACATTTTAATTTATTATGAGAAATAAATAACATCTTTATACTTATTTTTAACATCTTTGAAAGGCAAGAAATTTCTAAATTTATAGACAACTGAATCAGAGAACTTTGACATACTAAGCAAATTAAACGGTAATTCCTTTTTCTTGTACATTTTGTAGAAAATTATAATAAGGCATAATTAGGTATGTTCAAAAGGTGGGACAATGCGTGTCTCAAAGAGTTAAAAGATTAATCTTCATTATATCTCAATTCGTTGTCTTCAAAATGTATAACTGTAGGAATATCATTGAATTTGTAAGTGAGAGAGTGGATTGGCTACGAGTGGTTAGTTATATAATTGCTCTTGTTTGTTGCTTTTTTTTTGTTGTTGAAGGGATGAAGGTAAATAATTAAAATTTATGATTATCGCTCCGACGCTGCCGTTTTATATATTTCAGCGAGGGCTGGGAATCGTTTAATGGCTCTCCATCCCCGAGAGTGAAGTAAGAGGCGAGAGAGAGAGAGAGAGAGACAGAAAAAAAAGGCACTCTCGCACGCAGCGCGGCAGTAATAATCATAATCATCATAATAATATATATATGGGAAATATCACGTAGAGAGTTTTATTATCATAGTAATGGCAGAGCCGTGGCCAGAAGACCGTTAAATCAAAATGGATTGAATAGCGTTAAGATCTCTTCTCCTCCTCCTCCCTTTTTTCCTTCCTTCTGCTTTGCCTCAACCTTATTCCTTTTACCCGAACGTTCATTCACGAAAATAATGAACGTTTCTTAATTCTAAATGGATTATTTAAGTACTTATTTAAGAAAAGAAAAATTTGGAGAAAGGGAGTTTGGATTGTTCGTCGAGAATCCAATCCCTGATGCGAGACCTACACCCTCTGTAGCTCAAGTACGCAGAGATTCGAAACGAAAATCGCATTATATTTTAAGTATAAATCCACTTTTTGATAAAAAAAAAATGGTGATTTTAGTCAGATATAGATATCCTCTTTGTAATCATACATCATCATGAAGCATGATTTCTTAATTACTTTATCAATCAAAAGAAGTTTCCATTTCTAATAATCATAGTTAAAGAACAACTTTCTAATTGCAATTACTATTGATTACGATTTCAGTCTGTAACTGCCCATTTGGCAGATATTAGCTAATGCCTTAAAAGCAACATCGTAAACACGAGGTTTAGCCCTTTTGTTACGAAAATAATGAACATTTCTTAATTCTAAATGGATTATTTAAGTCCTTATTTAAGAAAAGAAAAGAGACCTACAGCCTCTGTAGCTCAAGTACGCAGAGATTCGAAACGAAAATCGCATTATATTTTAAGTATAAATCCACTTTTTGATAAAAAAAAAAATGGTGATTTTAGTCAGATATAGATATCCTCTTTGTAATCATACATTCAATGAAGCATGATTTCTTAATTACTTTATCAATCGAAAGAAGTTTCCATTTCTAATAATCATAGTTAATGAACAACTTTCTAATTGCAATTACTATTGATTACGACTTCAGTGTGTAACTGCCCTTTTGGCAGATATTAGCTAATACCTTAAAAGCAACATCGTAAACACGAGGTTTAGCCCTTTTGTTACGAAAATAATGAACGTTTCTTAATTCTAAATGGATTATTTAAGTCCTTATTTAAGAAAAGAAAGATTTGAGGAGAGAGAGTTTGGATTGTTCTTCATGAATCCAATTCCTGATGCGAGACCTACTGTAGCTCAAGTACGCAGAGATTCGAAACGAAAATCGCATTATATTTTAAAGTATAAATCCACTTTTTGATAAAAATTGGTGATTTTAGTCAGATATAGATATCTTCTTTGTAATCATACATTCAATGAAGCATGATTTCTTAATTACTTTATCAATCAAAAGAAGTTTCCATTTCTAATAATCATAGTTAAAGAACAATTTTCTAATTGCAATTACTATTGATTACGACTTCAGTGTGTAACTGCCCTTTTGGCAGATATTAGCTAATGCATTAAAAGCAACATCGTAATCACGAGGTTTAGCCCTTTTGTTACGAAAATAATGAACATTTCTTAATTCTAAATGGATTATTTAAGTCCTTATTTAAGAAAAGAAAAATTTGGAGAAAGGGAGTTTGGATTGTTCGTCATGAATACAATCCCTGATGCGAGACCTACAGCCCCTGTAGCTCAAGTACGCAGAGATTCGAAACGAAAATCGCATTATATTTTAAGTATAAATCCACTTTTTGATAAAAAAAAATGGTGATTTTAGTCAGATATAGATATCCTCTTTGTAAT
>NW_017097492.1:4159-34506 GCF_001412225.1 Nicrophorus vespilloides | reverse complement strand
CTTTTGTTGTTCAACCGTGAGTGCAGTTAATTAAATTAATATTAGAATCACGGGAAAGTTAAAGTTCCGGGAGTTTTGTGCGCATTTTTTGATAAATTATCGTGAGTATTCGTGAGTGCCAATCAACAACGAGGGCTGAGATGGAGATTGGCAGAGATGCAGATGAAGACATCAAGTAGTAAGTGATTTTATACCACACGGGATTCAACAACAATCAGCCCTCCTCACTTAACTTCATAACTTCAATTATTACTTAATTAATTTTCCAACTTTTTCTTAAATTCTTTTCACGTTTTTATATTTAGAAATTAATGCGCCAACTCCGAAGCTTTAAACTTGTTTTCAAAATAACGCACAAACAATGTAAATCAGAATGTAAGACTAAGAATCGGCTAATGACCAAGACTTTTCTTAACGACACCTGTCGCGATACAAAGAAATGAAATTTCGGGGAAAACGCGAGCCCCTAGATCCGCTGTGATCTGTCGGTGATTGCTCGCATATTACGGATACGAGCAACGACCTTAACGGATGCACCTCGAGAAGGTTTTAGCACAGACGGTCTTGCCATTACATGCGAATCACTGCGAACGTGATAAACGCATAGAATGACCTAGTATATTCAATACCTTGCATCCATGTAAATAAACAAATGCTGAAGCTGTAAGAAAATAAATGAATAAAACGCAGTTGGTGGTAGCAACTCATTATGTTTGTTAAGTATTTCCAATAAGAAATGTTAACCGAGTGAGCACATCAACTGATGCTCATCGAATAGAATATCATATCATATCATTTATAAACCAATCGATTAGTTTGCATTGGAACAAATACCTCATATTAATACATCCTTCGAGCTTGAATGATGCATTAATTTTATTACACATTTACTCACCACCAATCGATTAGTCTATTTTATAACATTGATGATTCCTTCGAGTCTAATTTAGTATTTATTTACATCACATTTTAGTAGACACACCTATTCATACAAATAGACTATAGTTTATGAAGTTACAAAGAAAAGCTTTGAAAAAAAAAGAACATGCGAAAAATAAAGATTTAAATTGCTCACCATAGATGGGCGTTGTTGTCGCTGGTTACGGTTCGGAACAGCAGCTTTTCAATTTCCACTAAAAATTAATAAGAAATCCACAAAACTTCATTAATTCTAATTGGAACGATGTTGACTTAAAAAAGGGACGCGCACAACTATCTTGTAGAGACGCCACAATCGTACCAACCGACACCTGGCACGTCTTTTATTTTTGCAACAAAAATGCAAAATTAACAATAAATAAAAAAAAATGGCGCAAGGAAAGCGTCATTCCACCATTTTGTATACGTTCAAATTTCTAATTAATTAACGCGAATTTTTCAATTAAAAGTTATTAAACATTAACACAAGCACATTAACACATTTTAACACAAGCTACGTAAGCGATTAGCGAACAAATTGGGAAACTCAATGCAATGAATTTTTTTTTTGTATTGAATCAGATTAACCACTAACCTTTAATTGCCGCTAAATCTAATGGGGTTGTGATCTCCGATCATGGTTTTCAATTTCCACTGAAAATTAATGAGAGTCCCAAAATTTCATTAATTTTCGCGCACTTCTAATTGGAACGATGTTGACTTAAGAAAGGGACGCGCACAACTAGAGACGCCACGTTCGTACCAACCTATAACTGGTACGTTAATTTTTATTGTTTTGCAACAAAAATGCGTTGGTATCAAAAAACAAAAGAATGTGGTGGAAAAAACGCTACGGTCCGCCATTTTTGATGCGTCCAAATTTCTAATTAATTAACGCGAATTTTTCAATTAAAAGTTATTACAAGATACACACATTGTAACACAAGCTACGTAAGCGATTAGCGAACAATTTGGAAAACTCAATGCAATAATTTTTTTTTGTATAGAATCAGATTAACTACTAACCTTTAATTGCCGCTAAATCTAATGGGGTTGTGATCTCCGATCATGGTTTTCAATTTAAACTGAAAATTAATGAGAGTCTCAAAATTTCATTAATTTTCGCGCACTTCTAATTGGAACGATGTTGACTTAAGAAAGGGACGCGCACAACTATAGAGACGCCACGATCGTACCAACCGGTACGTGATAAATCAATTTTGAGTGTTTTGCAATAAAAATGCGTTGGTATCAACATTAACAAAAGAATGTCACAATCGTACCAACCGGTACCTGGTACAACAATTTTTTTTTTTTTGCAAAAAAATGCGTTGGTATCAATTAAAAACAAAAGAAAGTGGTGGAAAGAACGCAACGGTCCGCCATTTTTGATGCGTCCAAATTTCTAATTAATTAACGCGAATTTCTCAATTAAGAGTTATTACAGAGTACGCACATTTTAACACAAGCTACGTAAGCGACTAGCGAACAAATTGGGAAACTTTCAATGCAATGCAAAAAATCAGATTCACCACTAACCTTTAATTGTCGTTAAATCTAATGGGGTTGTGATCTCCGATGATGGTTTTCTCAAAACACACATCGCAGTTCATCGGATTTGAACTAGTTGCACAACAATTTTGAACTTATAAAACAGGAGCACACGCCGACGCATACGAACTGTGACTGAACTCCCCTCCGCAAACCGGCGTAAAAGCAATAGGTGATGCCAACTGATGTTCAAATTCAAAATTATTTAATAACATAAAAACTCCCTCTTGCGGATAAATTGATAAACACTGTATGACAAACATCAATAATTTATTAATTTTCTAATTGCAATTAATTTACAATTAATTGAATGTGAATAAATGAATGTCAGTGTCAATATGTTCCTCGATTACTATTCCCAATAGAAAATCAAGGAAATGTTAGTCAATTGAATGATATTCATCGAATAGAATTTCAAATCACTTATTAAGCAATCGATTAGTTTACACTGGAATAAGTTCATCATATTAATACATGCTTCGAGTTGAAATTGTGCATGCATTTTATTAGTCACTCACTCACAACTGATCGATTAGGAAGTTTTGGAAGATGGATAATTCCTTTGAGTCTGATTTAGCATTAATTTACATCACATATTAGCAGATACACCTCTTGATACAAAATGATATAAAATAAAATAACTATAAGTATGGTTTATGAAGTTAGAGAGATATCTTAACATTTCTACTTGCTCATACTGTACACTGTTATTTATCAGTGATAATGGTTTGGCATTATTTGAATTTGAATCTCATAACGGAAAAGAAAATTATACAATTAGAACATGGTTTTTTATATGAAAAACTAAATAGATTATATCTTCAAATTACAAAGTGTGAATAATTATTGTTTCGTCCATGCTTAGAATCCAAGAAACCTCATAACAGAAACGAAATTCCTACACATAGATCAACGATTCATATAAAGATATAAAAAAGTTCCTTTAACTTTTTATCATTGTATCACATAATGGTATAAATAGTAGGCTCTTTCGGAATTTGAAATTGAGACCTAAACCATCGATTTCTAATCTCTTTTCTGCTGAAAAATATATTCTGAATTATAAAAAATAAAATGATTACAATATTGTATATAAAATATTTTATTATACAAAGTGTAATATTTCATAGGATTTTTTTTTATATAAATTCTTTCATAACATATAAATATATATATATAAATACATATAAACATGGATAACATTAACATTAGCATTTTGAATTTTGTGTTTTATCATATAATAATATCATAAGGCTACATTCTACACACTTTTTACTTCGCTCAATCTTATTAAATCTTCCGATTTCAAATCCCGCTCCATGGAAGGCATTTAAGTGGAAAAAAAAAGAAGGAAAGAACCGAAATTGTAAATTAACACTTACATCCAAATACCGTAACACGCATTACTATATTCTCTGAGGAGGCCAACTCGTTTACGTTTCGAATCCACGTTCTCATTGTCACTAAGCTACAAATCCAGCGAAAAGCAGGTTTCACTTTTGCCCTAAAATTATATCCAATATATAATATTTCTTTGAATAGCATTAACAAATTTACACGTTCAAGTTTTTAAAATTTAAAAACAGATTGTCCTGTCTGGAATTGGTGTGACGTGTGTAAATTTGTTAAATATTTGTTGTTTTTTTCTTTTCTTTTATTTGTTATGAATTAAAATATTGTTCGGCTACGGACCTAAAAGGCACAGATATAAAAGTATTCACAATGTTTGGTCTTTTTGTGCTGTTATTATTATTTTTTTGTTTGTTTAAATAAATGGCCCGTAATTGTATATGATCTCGTGTGTATTTACAAAGAGTGAATGCGATGAAGATGCTATTATGGTATTTCAATAGTTTTTGAACTTGACTTCGCGAGTCTTTTTAAAGGAACGCGTCCGTTGCGGAGTCATCGGTATTTCTGGCACTCTCAATAAAGTTGTCGTCGAAGTCGCATCGATGTTTCCATCACCATCGATCCCTAATGCGGCCGCAGTAAATGGAGATACCGCTGGAAAGTGGTTTGCTACCACTGGGATCCAGCATTGTGCATGCAAACCTTTTATCGAACCCGTAACTAGAAGACACATTTTAAAATTTAATTGCGCTATGAAAACGATATATTTACGTGAAGAATTTAACGAATGCTTCCTTTGAACATCCTTGTAATAGCTGGACCGTACGAAGCCGGTAGTTCCTGTATCAACAGCATCCATTGACATGCTTCTTATATGGGTCTTAGCCCATATTTCATCTCTTTTACTCTTTTCCCGCTCAATGTCTAGGCCGCTCAAATGCTCGTTCAGAGAGTAAAGTTTCTGAGTTATATCTTTTCCTGCAAATGAACAAATGTTTTGCTATTTACAAATTACATTTATCAATTTTGCTTACCAATAATACAATCCAAAATAGTCTTCAACATAGGCCGATGTCTTAGGACTCGTTCCAATCTCATTCTAGGCCAACATAGGTAAACGCAGTCTTCTTCCGCCGTGATAGTAACTTGGAAAACGTCATCAGATTGCTCGTGATTCGCCTCCCACTCGGGACTATCAACGAACTGATGAGTGGTAATAAAGTGTAGATGTGTATCGTCGCACGTGACACGCAATCTAGAAAGATTATGATTTATCATTTACTCATTATGTTTTTTTGCAGTAACTCACTTTCCTTTAAGAAGGATGGAAAGTCTCTCGTCGGCAGGACTGACGTCCTCGACGGCGTAGATGTCGCCCCTTTCCAAAATCACTACGTGAGCTTCCCTGACCAATTCCTTGAAATGCTTTTTGCTGACCCTAAGTGGGCTGAAAACCTGGAATCGATTTGAAAATATTTATAATTTCGCGTGTAGCGTGTACATTTAATGGGTTTCTTTGTTGCGAAACGAACGCGCGCCTCAATTTTACAGATAAAATCGGTTTAGGTACATGAATAAAAGAATTTATAAGGAAGTTGCGTGCATTACCTTGAGATATAGCTCGGTGAGTTCGAGGGTGAGCGTGGGCGGTAGGAAGCGCCACGTGAGTATACAAGTATGGGTCAGATTGAGGATAAGCAGCAGAGAAGTCCAGAGAACCAAATCCGGGGAGCAGACTTCGCTTCCGGCCCAGCTCGTTAAGAGTAAATATCCCAAACTCAATAAAGCCCTGAAATATTTGTTGATTTCTTTATGGAAATAGGATTATTTGTGTATATATAAATACCTGACTAAAAGCACGCTCTGCTTGAAACTTCCTGGTATTAGGAAAGCTGCAGCTAATAGGAAGTTGGCGGTTTGGTACAAGTTGTGTTGCGTTGGAGTCCAATCCTTGCAGAAGCTCCAGATTTCCCCGGGTACAATATCTGTTCCATTGCTAACCATTTGGTAATCGTAATCCAGATCGGTGCTGTTGGTAATATTGAATAGGTCACTTCCGTTCCAAGGCATCGTCCCGTTTGGATCGAAGAGCAGACCGCTCGCGTACAAGGAAGTATAATTCTCGGCCGCATCCTGCTGCACTTCGGCAGTTAAGTTCGTCGCGTTCATCCTGCCAGAGACTTTCGCACGTTTTGCCTTTGATATGTTTTGTCTCTGCGGCATGTGACTCGCAGATTGGATCATAAACGTCTCCATGGTAGCATCTGAAATTACATCCGGTCTGAGATAAGTTTCAATTTTTGGTATCACATCATCATCAGTATTAAATGGCCGAAGATTTATAGCACATAAATTAAAAACGTTGATTTATGATTAAGCTTCTGCTGGCGTTGCTCGTTCCCGCCCATCGAGGCTGGCGGTGAGGGAGTGTGGTGAGCACATTGTCGATCACGTGGAATTTGATGTTGCATGTAAATGGATTGCATGTGTTTTCACTATCAGTCCCGTAATGACTTTGAATTATCTTGAAAGGGAATCAGTAAAACTGCGTTTATAGCAAGCATTTAAATGCAAATTTAACCGTATTAAACAAAAAATATATATTTTAAAATTAACTATACAATTTCTATATAGTCAAAAAAATATAATTTACTAAGTTAATTATTGATAAACAATTATCTAAAGTTATGATTTTAAATTTGTAACAGTTATAACAATAAAGATATATTGATGATATTTGAAAAATTGTTATCTTTTACAGAATTATTATATGAATAAAAATGAAATTATTCTTAAATTGTAATTTTGAAAATAGTTTACTTTTTACGATTTTACTTTATAAAAAGAATGTATAGAAAATTAAAAAAACTCACAAGGTCTCTTTTACTACTTATACATTTGAAATTATTTATTTGAAAGTGGTTTATATTGTATTAAAATATTGTTTAAGTCTTTGCATTCTATTTAAAATAATGAGATTTTTCATCTAAAACAAATATATTCACATTTAGCTGGGATTTTGATTTATGTTTCTTGTACTAATGTTAATAGAATCAAAAGCATTAGTTGGTAACGTTTTTGGAACTGAAGAACCATTTTTATAATTATATATGTAAAAGAAATATTAGGAACCGCACGTGATGATAAGTATTCAATGGTCCATGGATCAATTGATAATAACAATAAATTAATTTATAACGGAAAGAACCGCAATCATTCTTTCATAGAGATGCAAGCAATCCCAGCGCCTCCACCAAATGAATAAATAAAAATTGTTAAGTAACTAAATAAAAAAATATTTTACATTAATATAAACCTTTTTTTGATTTGTAGTCACGAATCTTTAACTAAGAATTTCATGGAAATAATGTGTGATTTTAGCATTAAAAAACACTGATTAAAACTTATAAATTCTTAATTATTTAACCATTCTATATGTATTAATATTATTAAAATAAATTACTCAGTGCAGCTTGAATTGTGTTCAGTTTTATTCGTAAATAAAGAAATCAGCATTTCTCTTTGTAAACAAATATTATTGCCACGACAACAACTGTGTTTGGATTGGTTAAAATATTTACAACTTCCGGTTGTTCAGCGATGCGACCGGAACGGAGTAAACAAATAATTTGTCGTCGGTTTCAGCGCAAATTCCCCCCGCTGCAAACACCGCCGCCGCCGCCCACCCCCCAACCGCGAAACAATGCACAAACGAAGGGACAATCCGATCAAACAAATAAATCACAACATAATTACTGTTTTCTTGGTTTTGAGCCACGCGCAGACTATTCCCGATTTCGCCCCCATCGCGAATTTATCGACAAAACGTGGGGGGATGGTCTCGTCACGGTTGCATGCAAAATATTTTGTCGTGGGGCACTCAAAAAATTGGGTGCTTCATTTACCTTACCTCAATTCTTTTCGGTGTCTTTGCGACGAAGGTGAAATCACTGCGTCTTTGGTGAGGTGGCAAACTTCATAATAAGTGGGAAAAATGTTCGGAACACTGAGTTAACGCCCCGCGCGCACTCCTCGCTGCCGACGCCGCCGCCGCCACCCCCAAACACCCGCGCTGCCGCCGCACTCGCAGCACAGCTGACTTTCGCGCGGCGACCCAGAGAACGGCGGAGATGCCGAACCACCCACACTCAATACTACCGCCGCCGAATCCAAAAACACAGCACATTTGGTCCACTGCACCGTCCGTTGTACTCCAGCAAAATCGATACACACACACACAAGCACACGGAGTAGTCTACCAAGCTAAAACGCACACCTACTTCATTAATAAAACAGACCAATTATATGCAATTTGCAAACTATTTTTATCTTACCTTATCTTGGCCAGATTTCTTTTTTTTTACAAACGTATTCTTAATGACCAAAACAAATGTTGAATATTAAAAAATTATATTTATCAAATTGTTGTCAAATATTTGTTATTATAATATTAAAACAAAATAAAAAGAAAATTAACAAATAAATTGCATTAAGATTTACTGTAAAAACATTGCAATTTGAGAATATTTAGTAAAAACTTCAAATATTCATATTGTTTTCTACATGTTTAAAATTTTAAACTTCTTAAAATATAAATCATAATTTATAAAATAAGGCTGAATTTGGCATGTCTTAAAAATAATAATTAGAATGAGATTATTGAATGTATTCATTCAATGTTGTCTAACACAGCGGTTCTTAACCTATGTAGCGCAAAATGACAGATGTCAACTAGTGTCAAAGAGAGTAACTATTGAAAAACTATTAGCAATTGGGTCGCAATACAAATACAAACAAATTATTTGGGTCGCGAAATGACAGCTGTCACCTAATGTCAAAGCTAGTAAATAGTACACAAAACTATTAGCAATTTGTTCGAATTACAAATAAATACATACTAATTTGTTTGGGTCGCGAAATGACAGTTGTCACCTAGTGTCAAAGCAAGTAAATAGTACACAAAACTATTAGCAATTTGTTCGATATACAAATACAAACTAATTTGTTGGGTTGCGAAATGACAGCTGTCACCTAGTGTCAAAGCGAGTAAATAGAACACAAAACTATTAGCAATTTGGTCAAAATACAAATACAAACTAATTTGTTGGGTTGCGAAATGACAGCTGTCACTTAGTGTCAAAGCGAGTAAATGGTACACAAAACTATTAGCAATTGAGTCGCAATACAACTACAAATAAATATGTTGAATTGCAAATTGACAATTGTCATCATGTGTCAAAGTGGTGAAATACTCTTTACGAATATGTCGCATTATAACTACAAACAAACATATTGTGTCGCGACGTAAAAAGGTTAAGAAACGCTGGTCTACCCTATTGTTTGCATGTATTACTATAATTTTTGATGGGAATGGCAACGCACTTTTGCAAATCTAACTAATTATTCTTTAATTTATTATAATCATAATTTATTGGCCAAACATCAATTCATTATATATTTCAGAAAAATTTGAAATAGTAATTGTGAAATATTTAGGTTAAATACAATCATTTTAAAGGAAAATCAACTGTCACTTTGATAGCTGTTAGAAAATCAATAAAAGATCTTTTATTTATAAGTGCTTTTGAATTCACGCTGTCGTGTCAATATTTTCCCATTCTTTAGATCATGAAAACGAATACGTTTTTGCAGCAATTCGCGTGTGCGAAAATTACTTTCATTGTTGATTGCTTCTATAGATAGATGTATTATTAAAACACAATTAGGAGAACAGAAGCGATTCAATTTAGATTTTTATCGGACGTAAAACATCAATTATATAGAAATTAAAATTACTAAACAACCATTTTAACAATATTTAATTATAGGTCAGAAAGACCTTTTATCAATAACTCATTATTTTCATTATAATTGATTTAATTGATTAACGATCGAAGGGTCATCTTTCATTGTGTTTTTCGAACTATATATTTTCACTAGCAAAAGCGTCTCATTAGCTGGTGGTATTCTGCAACGATTACTCAACGTTCAACGGTCATTAAATTCGAAACACCCGGCGCATTCGCAATTTATTACATTGGCATTTTTATGAAATACATAAATTTAATAAACGTTTATTTTTGTACGAAAATTTATTTGCATTCTTTAGATATATGAGAATTGTAATTTAAAATGATTGATAATAATATTTCTATTAATTTTAGGTTTAGTTTTCATTATTGAAATAACAATTTTATATAAAGTAGAAGCGAGTTACATTTACATGAAAATCAAATTATTTATTGAAATTCATGAATATATTGTTGTAATAGCACATGACGCAATGATTGAACTAAGGTTTCAAATAAAATATTTCTTAAAACCAAACATATTTTAAATTTATTAATATAGTAAAATAGTTTAAAAAAAAATACATAGTTGTGTTTATATTTAATCTGTGTCGACGATTTCGCAACTGTGATATTTGGAACTGGTTTCCAGCCAACTTTCCACGTCGTTGTTGGAAGTTAAATCATCGGTGGAAGGAAGTTCCGTTAGAGGAGTCATCTCACTCACGTATCCGGTTTGCTGTTGCATCATGTTTTCTTTGTAATTTTTATCTCTAGGAAGTCCATCGCCCAAAAAAGAATCCGGCGACATTGGGCATGTACCTAAAATGTATTGGTTTTAGAAATGAGTTTCAGCTATTGAGAAATGCATATACCGTTTCCTTTCTTCCGTATCGGTGATTTATATTCACTATTCGAAGTTAAACTGGACGTAATACTGGGTAATCTAATGTCAAGGTGAGATCCTTTAGCCGTCACAATTTTGTTATTCATAGCGTACAATTTGGTGGTAATATCCCTTGCGATTAACGTCGTCAGCACTGTACCTATGTAAGTGTCTTTAACGAAGAGATATTCTAGAGCGGAGCGTTGCCAGTAAAGATATCTGCAAGTGCTCGCCGCTACTATAGACACCTCAAATAATAAACAATCAAAAAGATTAAATATTCAATTCTATACGTAATCATTTACTTTGAATTTATCGTCAACGGTGTTTCGACTGGACTCGAATTCTGGTGAATCCAGAAACTCGCACGGCAAGATTGGATGCAGAAACTGGTTATCTGAAAGCACGTTAACTTTCCCTGATAGCAGAAGACCCAGCCGATCCGTCCTCGTCAAATTCTGAACTGCGTACGCTTCGCCTGCGTGCAGCGACATGATTTGCGCAAATTCCAAACTCACCATCTTCTTGAATTGCAGCCTGGGAATCTTAGAACGTTGTCGTGACTAAATATTCGGAGCGAATGAGGTTATCATCAATAAAAGTACCTTGAACGGCTCGAAGAGATTATGGTAAACTTCTTCTAATTCGGGATCGAACTTGACCGGTCTTATTTGATAAATGATGTGGAACACCTGACCCAAGTTTAGTAAAACGAACGCGAAGTTCCACGTGAAAACGTCCGGCGCGCAGATCACGTTCCAAGCCCAACCGGAAAATAACATCAAACCTGAAAAAACAAATCTATGTAATAAATATATTTTTTTTAAATGTACTTTACCAATTATTAGCCAGCAGTGCATGAACAGAACTCCCTTTTTCGTGCAGTTTGAGGCGTAAGCGATTGCAAAGCACATGTTGGCTAATTGGAACAAAACGTGCTGCGGTTCTTTCCAATAATCGCACCATGGCCACCAAATTTCTGCAAAACAAAGTTATTACTTTGATTAATTAGTAAATAATAATAAAAGCAAAATAATTTACCTTTGGGTATGGTATAATTGAGATCGTGATCTTCGTTGGGCCATGTCAAATTTAGACCCGGAGAAACGTGCAGTATAGAAGGCCGTTTCTCATTAGGTTGCAGACCTGATGAATCTGGATCGGAAGGCATTTTTTGAGTGGATTGCCACAGCGAATATTGTTACATCCTTGCGCGCGACTTGAATCGATCCGTTTGCAGTTTCTTGCATATCGATATTGCTGCCCTCTACTGGAGAGTAGACCAAAAAGTTATGTAAGTTGGTGGTGCAAGAGACCTTCGGGGTTCTTCGAAAATCAATAATGTTAGAAATGCGTATAGGCGGAGACATGCCAGGAATTGTGATCGTGCCAGGAGGACATACGACGACGATGCACATACCCGTCGTATCTAGCAAATTTATTTTTGCTTCAGTTTTGCAGGAAACATAGATAATAGGTAAAATAGTTCAACGTTGATAACTCTGTATTTTCCATTCGCATTCCTTGAATTTATTATTGCGAAATTAACATGGAAAAGTGGGAAATTTTCTGTAGAAAAAATATTTTTTTTAGATAATAAATAATAATCGTAACAAAGTTTTTGTTTTTCTTTTTAAACCAAGGCTACTCAATTTTGATGAATCACTTTACAATTCTTTTTATAATATTATTAAAATAGTTCAATGTAGTTTAATTATAAATCATAAATAATAAAAAACAATCTAAATAATCATTATTTTTACAAATTTATTATATACATACATTTCTTACATACTAGCATTAAAATTACAATTTCGTCAAACTTTTACAATTATTGTTTTTTTTAAATTTTATTATGATTTGATTACATTTTTCATATAAACGAAAATATACAATAAATAAATATTTGTATTATTATTGTTTTTGAATAATTTTTCAACATTTTCATACATTTTATTGAATAGTGATAACAACGAGCCGATTTATTCTCTAAAATTAAATATTACATTGTTTAATTGAAAACGTATCAAAATAATAAAAAAAAAATAACAACAGTATTCAAATATTGTAATTTTTAATAAACATACCTTTAAATTGTTTTGTTAACTCTATGAAAACAGAATAAAAAACACATTTTTTCATTAGTTTAATTTTTTTTATTATAAAAGTAAAATTTGTTCAATCCAATCACAATTGGAGATATCAATGCAAAATGTGCAAATAATCTTGACAATTTCTTCATGTCAGTTATTTAAACTGAGTATATTAAAAGTGTTTGTTTAATAAGTCTATATTTGAATAATTGTGCAGACTAGAGAAGAGAAGTATCGAACATTTACACATCCAATATTACAGTAATATAATTTAAATTTGAGATGGAAATTATGAAAAAAAACTGGAATAATCTTCTTTTCATTTAAGCCTCATAATGTTTTAGTTGGTATAAATAATAATAATGTTTATTGCATCAGTTCCAAAAAGTAAAAATACCAATATAAATATATATAATTTCAAAAAAAATCAACTGATACAAAAGGCTATTGACCATAGGTCTTTCTGCCCGTTTTTTTTTGGTATTTATATAAAATATTTACCATTCTACCAATTTTTGTATAATTTATATAACCTTGCTAGAATTATCTATTTAGATGAAATTGAAGTCTCATTTCATACGTTTTACTAAAGTCTGAAAATTAATTTTATAAGTTTCGTACATTCTTTACAAACTTTTATCAAAGTATTAGAGTTTACAAATTTTAGTTTTTTTTAGAAAGTATAACATCAAATTTATGCCATAATATAACTAAAATATAGTTCTTCAGAACATGAACCCAAACTAAATATAATAAAGACTACTTAAATCTAATATGTATTTGTTTCAATTAGTTATAGGTACTATTATTTGTCTATTTTATTTTTGTACTATATTTAAAAAGAATGTTCTACTTAGTTAACAAAGTAGCAACTAATGATTGATTTGTATAAAATTAAATTAAACTATATAACTTTTTTCACAACTTACTTGATTTATAAACCATTTTTAAGAATGAAACAATCTCTAATGACCGATGACATTTAGAGAAAAAAAAACAAAGACTTACTTGATTTTTAAGAGAGTACAAGGTAGAATAAATAAAAATAAATACATATAGATAATTCCATTATTAAGAAAATTAATATTTTTTTACTTTTACTTCATTCTATAAAACAAACAACTTGTAAATATGATTTTTTTAAAAAATATAAAATATTGGTTTTAACAAATACAATAAACATGTTTCATTATTTAACGTAAATTATTAATCCTAGGTAAGAAGAAAGAAAGAGTTTCTATATAATTAACTGAATACATCAAAATGTTGCTAAAACCTAACAGCAGATTAATAAAACTATAATTGTTTGGTAAATGATTGTTGTAACTATTAAGTTCAAATATCTGAAGTTTACCTAATTTTACTTTTATAATTGTTAATATAATAGTACTTATTTTATTGTCAATGGTATTTTTTTGATGTTACAAAATTATTATTTAAAAATATTGTTTGTACGTAAAAAAAAAATGTTTCAGTATTTACCAATTAATTTACAAACATTCCAGTATTTTCTATTTTTTCGCGATCCATCAAAAAAATATTGATAAAAAAAACCAATAAAAAAAAATCGCTGCAATTTCGTTCGACCTTTTTGGCGTTTACAACAATCAAAGGTTTCGATTGAAATTATAGTTTTAATCAATTTGATTGGTTGAGCGGCGTGTGCAACAAAATTTTACGTTGCAATTACACCAGGGCAAGGGAGTAAAATATCATCATTATCAATGGATGCGCGACCGGGTGGACGTCGTCTAGTGCGAATTTTTGATAACAGGTTGCGTTGCCGGACGCGATGATAAGCACGCAGAGTATTCAGGGGTTCCCAAGCGTAAACAAACGCGTCTATTGGTGGACGACGGGTTTTTTGATTGGCATGGGCGGAGTTTGAATGCGACGGGCGGAGCCGCTCGGTATTGAATTAAGTAGGAGGTTCTAAACACCCCCAAAAACTGGCTCCGGCATTAGTCTGTTACGGGTAACTCTAGGGTGAGGTAATTCTGTTGCTGCTGCTGCTGCTGCTGCCGCCAACAAGAACAACAACAACGAAAGAAAAAAAAAACTCACGCGCGATCCGTGCCGGCAGAAAACTCATAACGATTTCTAGTAAAAGTACGATCGCAAATGAAATAATTTACTTAGATTACAACGAACTGTGCTTGTGTTTCCTTGTGTAGAGCGCTTCTGTGATTATTACTATTTTTTTTTTATTAAAAGAAAAAAAGATCTACTGGGAGCTGCATATTATCTGTAATCATTTATTTGAGTGGTGGTTTTCCGTTCGATAAGGGTAGTTTTTGTGTGGTGATGTGCCATGAGCTGCTCTGAAGTTATGTACCAAGCGTACTACCCTTATCTGTACCAGAGGGCCGGCGCCGCCCCCGCACACCCGGTGCCCAGAGCTGGTCCTTTTCCGTCGCCCTTCGGAGCTGCCCACCAATATGACAGGGTACACAAACATTACATTCATTATTATCTCACATTCACGCTAGTTTCTTAACGATGTCTTTTGCAAATAAATGGTAACAACAACAGTGAGGTGAAGCTGCGGCTGCGGCGGCTGTCAACACATTTATCCTTCGCTTCGTGTTAATCCGCTCTTTAATCTGGCGTGTAATTTCTTCCTGCTACATTCAAACGCTGCAGCGTGTCCTTTTTTTTATTCTCCCTCTGTTTATCTCTCCATAGATAAAACGGGTTTACATAAATCACGCGCTTAATTTGGTAAAGCTCGAAGACACTTTCTATTGTGTCCGACTGAAACGCTCTCACTGCAATCAGCGATTGAAAATCACGCTTCCAATTAGGAAACATGAAATCTCAATTCAAATTTCAACAGAACATAAAAGAAAATCATTCATACATTTTGATTTATCACATCTTTTTTAGAACAATGCCTTTTACACTTCCATTCCGACGGGATTAAAACATCTTATTGTTTTCACATCATTTATATACAATTAATTTGTGACAAGAAATATGAATAAACTACTGTTTTCACTTAAATCCCATTGATTTATTCCATTTTAATCGTAATAAAACCTACATAAAACATAGCGTCACCTGTCGTTGCGATTGTAAATGTAAACATCACGAACAGGTTTCCTACTGCTTTTGATTTCACTTTAATTATTAATATATTTTTGTTATTAATGTAAGAACTACATGTTTTTACATTAATCATGCAATTACACTTTTGACATTAATATTGTATAAAAATAGTTTTATCATTTCTATATGAATAATGCAGTTTCCTTTTTCATCAACTGAAACAAAAGTAAAACAAAACATTGAAACATGATAAACAATATATCGTAGATTAAATTATAAAAAAAGAAAAACAAAAACAAGAAGAAATACTACTATGATCAGAAAATCCATTCGCCGTCGCAAGTTTTGTAATTTATAATGTTAATGCAAATACATTGATCTATTTGTACAATTCCATGTAGTTTTCCATATTTCTGTAATCTGAATAATTAATAAATGTATAATAGTTAAATTACCATATAAGAAACGTATGTCTAAATTAATTATAATATAATTTTTATATTATTTTAAATTAAGCTAAACTTATTTTGTTGCAGTTGCATTTTTATGAATATTTGATATCCGATTATAATTACAAGATTAAGTTTGGTGGAATCATTCTGAATTAATTAGAATTGTAACAATGTGTATAGGCATTTCCGTATTCTTTAATGCTTATATTAATATAATTTCTACGTTTATGCATAGTTTGATGTAAAGATAAAAAAAATACAAAATTTGTTGAAAAGCGACGGGAAATGTCTTTGATTTTTTCGTAATAAAGATAATTGCTTTTTGAAATGTTACTCTTAAGTAGTTTCGGATGAGGATGTGTAGTTTTATTGCTGTTGCATAATATCTTTAATCTAAACTTGATAAATAGTAACTGTGATTCGTGTTAGTTTACGTTTGTAAGCTGCCAAGCACGATACTTATGAATACAGCAATACCTCGCATAGTGCGGGCAATCTCGGTTCTGGTTTGTACGGACTAATCGAGAAATAAAATAAAATAGAAAACGAGACAAGTCTGCAAAAAAATGATAAAAAAAACATAATAATTTTGTGTATTATTTTCTTTTGAAATTTTCAAATCGGCTTATAGTGAATCCGAACTAACCGAATCAGGACTATGCGAGGTACATGAAATAGAAATCAGTATGTAAAGTTATTTTAAATTGGGTTCAGGATCGAGAATAAAAGCGAAAACGTTTATTAAAATTATTGAACTTGTAAATATAAACAACGCTAATTTATGGTAATTATTTACCAGGGATCGCGACCCACGATCGTGCAGCATACTGGATTTGTTTTAAATTTATTATTTACATCTTTCCTTTTCAATATAATTCGTTTTCTTTATAAAATTCGGTATTTGTTCAGAACGATTTTATTAATATTTTTCAATCTAATAAAATAAATGCAACATTTATTAGTTTTTATTTTTTTTTAAACGAGATAACATGTTACATGCAGGTTGTGTGCGCAATTCAAACACTTATTTTTCTTCTTATTAATCAAGCTCGCGCATTCCTTAATTAACAAGGAATCCAATCAATTCCAATAACTCGATTCGCATTATGCAGATGTGAAATTAATATTCTTCCTTCCACCTCAGACTTCTCGCGTTATTATCCGTATATTTTATGGGAATATCAGGTGTTTAAGAGAAATATAAAAATGAATGCTTAATTAGCGACCGATTGCGACTGTCGTTTCTCACTTAATAACAATAATTGCGCGCCACGTGCAAAACGAAATTTGCATAAAAATACCACGAAACTTATTACCCGAAGAAACGGATTTTTTTTAGGATGCAATAAAATCGTTTTATTTGCAGGTATTGTTTTTAATGGGTCTCCTCCTCCTCCTTCTACTCTTCTGGTTGCGGAAATTTACAGCGTCTTACATGCGATTAAAGTCTATTCGGATTTTTAAATGCTCCTTGATTTACACACGTACGGCTTATTAGCATTCGGCTTCCAACATGGTCGTATGAAATAAAACCAAATATGTCACCGCGTGTCCTTATAGAATATAAATAAATTGCGCATTCCATCATAGGCCAATAATTTATTGCGTATGGGAGTGCGCGTGCATTTCGTACCCGACTTTATTCATTTTAAATAAATATTATTAATCTCGTTCTGCTTTCCGTTTATATCTCTCATTTTCATTCTTTCTTTCTTCTTTTTTTACATGAAATTAATTTTACGGCCTCAATTAGACTTGACATAATGGATATTAATAATAGTAATAAACGTACGCCAATATCATTCATGTTCAATTCAATAAATTTCAATAGTTAATCGAAAATATTGAAATTTGTTCATAGTCAGAAAATACCTATTAAGTACGATCAAAGAGTGAAAAAAAGCACTAATTTCTTGTACTATTTGAATTTTATCTAAATATAATCATAGTTAATGATTTTTTCTCAAGAATTTAAGCAGTAGTTTGAAGCAATTAAAAATATAGAAGTTATGCACAGATTATTTTAATTAAATATTACAAAATGATCAATTTACTCTATATTTTAAATATATATAATATATATAATTCATCTAATTATAAAATAAACTAAATATAATTAAAATAATTGTAGTTTTCTAGATAATTAAATATTAACTTAAATAAAATAATATCCACGTATTGCAGCATTCCTATTGAGCGACGGCAAATGTTAAACCGTTGTTTGTATTTTATTACGTCAAAGACACATGTTGCGTATGGTTTAACAATTTTTTAAACTCTGGTATCTTCTCAAATTGGTCCCGATTGATTTACTAATTACTCAGTTGATTAACTAATATGTTTACGAATCACCGCTCGAAAGTTTTCTCTTTTTTGATTATACTATGTTTGCAACACGTTACAAGTAACTTGTCAAGTTACATATGCAATTAAAAATGCTGTATTTTTACATGTATTCGAATAATTTGCCAAGTCAATTTGTTTGAGTTGAAGTGTTGTCGCCTTTAAATTGTCTTACAATGTTTCTGAATTCTATCGATTTTTGTTGTTATTGTTAATTATTTTGTATGCTCATGATTGAATCAATTAGAATAGACAAGTGAATCACAAAATTGGTGTGCGTTAAGTGTCAGAGTCGGAGAAGAGTATTTAAAAATGGTTTTTAAGAAATTGCCAAACGATTCATGCCAAAACGCGGCGTCGATGGCCGACGATAACAAACATTTATATAGACCGAGATGAACATGTTTGCGAGAATCCGACGGTCGACCGCCGTTACCTATCTTTGGCTTGACCAGCAGCAGCAGCAGCAGTAGATACAAAGTGGAGAGAGTCCACTGAGAACATTCACAAGACACCAGCAGCAGTCCGCAGCCTCCGGACCGAGACAAAAGATGATCTCGGGTTTTGTCCTCCTCTTGGGCAAGAAACCGACTTCGCTATATTAGTAAGCAGCACGTCGCCTATTAGCTAATGCCGCGCTCGGTTTCCTTATTTATACGGTCTAATCTGATGATGGTCGCAGTCCTAAAAGGCGCTTGGTACAATTTCGACGTTTATATTCCAATAATAAAACCGTTCCACCGTTTTGCAGCCTTATCGAAATCGGAGAGCTTTCGCGACCGCACCGCGCAGAAACTGGGGCTACCAAAAATACAAATCAAGAGAGAAATCCATTTCGACCGATGCGCTTGCAAAAAAGAAACAGAACATCAACAACAACAACAGCAAAAAAAACCACTTGCGAAATCTTATGTAATTCCGGTTGACTAGGAATGTTAATTGCTCAATGTCCATTTAATAAATTTAATCGAGAATAAACTAGTAGCCAAACTCCGTGTAAATTTCACGGTTTTGCCGAAGTAAAGGACCTTCGATTCTAGCTTGCCAACTCGTTGTTTCTTTTATTTCTCTCTATTCGTTCAAGGTGAACGTTACGAAATAGCTTTTGATCGTGAAAAATTTATAAATTCTTCGGTTTCCTCATTGATGTTTTTCGTTCTTCTACTTTTTTTCCTGATTGTATTTATATGTAGCGACGGAAGTAGAAAAAGTGACTTACAAGAATGAGATTCCAACTATGGAAATTTCTTCTTAAAAAGAAATTCACTACCTTACCTCTACTATACAGTGTTTTTTATTTCAGTTTCTTGCATCGGCTATATAATTGTAATTGGAAGATGAAGTTATTAATGACTAACATTTTCTATAAACTTAGTTTAACCTATAATTCCTTCAGAATATTTACTTTTTCATCAAAATGTATACATTATTTATAAGTATTCAATTAGATCACCATTTCTTTGAAAACTTATTAAAGTTAAGTAACGTCTTATGCGGAAGAATAACAATAAGACAGTATAAACTGCATTGTTTTTAACGGTTGTTTCGTAATGCAATTGTAATTTTATAAAATGTAGTAATTTAAACTTAAATATTACTTATTTAATGTTTCGTTCTGAAGTAGGTAGTATTTATAACAAAAATAACATTAGCCTAACAGCTCATAAAATGGCCCTCATCCAATTATACAACCACTGTTTTATTGCTCCTTTGATGCGAGAGATAGAGAGATACACATAATAGTTAAAGAGATGCAGGAGATAAAATACCAGCTGTTTTAATTCGGTTACCGCCATACTTTATTCGAATGGGTTTATTTTTTAATATAAATGATCTTAAGAAAAGTTTAAATGATGTGGTGATTAGAAATTTTTGAGCTTATTGAGTTATACTTTGTAATTGTAGCATTTAATGTTGATTGTTTTCTCGACCTGACCTAATAGTAACAATTAAAATATCAATTTATGCAGTGCACGCAATGAATCTGCATTGCTGTGGAAGCTTGTTGATATGGTTCAACAATTGACTTTACTTGAAAAGTCACTTTTTTTGTTGTTGGTAAATGACGTAAGTTGGAAGTATCTGTGCAAGTGAAAATGAAGCAATTAGTTTCGATTAGTCCAATTAGGTTCGAGCAGTGAATAGTTTCGGAGTCACTTGGGGAATAGATAATAGCGTTCTTTTCCATACAAATTTCACTTTGAGATGAAGCTTGCGCAGCATCAACAAAAAAAAAGAAGTAAAGACGTACTCGATGTTCGCGGTACGTGGGAAATTGCAATGGACGTTATTCAGATCAATCACTGATGGTAAAAACTGTGTGTAATTTTAATTGCGGGCGTAATCAATAATGGGGGGAGGAGGGAAAGGGAATTAGTTAATTCTGTCGGTGACAGTTGAAGAGTGGACGTAGAGAAAGGCAGAGAGAGATGGAGTGGTATTCCGTTTGGAGTATTGTTTATACAGTGTAGAGATAATGATAAATGCCTGTGTGCTTTGCGGCCATGATGGAGATATGTGAGTAAAAACGGGCCGACTCCGGGAAGCCACTCGACGGAATGCCTTTGAATCGCCGCCTAGCAGCTCACTAATATCAATAAATACCATTACAATACATCAAGCCCCCCATACAAACTAGTCTACCATTTAATTGAGTGTATTAATTTGGAGAGAAACTACTAATTGTATTCATTCGTTTCGGTATTTGTTTATCTTCTATCTCGTTTCTTTCGTTCGCCAGTTCAACGTGCAGAGACTGCAGGAGTCGTCGCATCCGCTGAGCCAGGCCACAGCTTCCAGCAGTGGAGCCGCCGGGTTGGAGGCATCCTCTGGAAGCGGTGTCTACGCCACCCACAGCACCGGCGGCTCCACCGTCGGATCAACACCCAGCAGCCCCCTGAGACCCCACAAGGAAGAGGACGGACAGGACGACTCCTCCGAGGAGGGAGCGGCTGCAACTCCGGGCGGTTCCAGGGCCCAGTACGTCTCCGCCAACTGCGTTGTCTTCACACATTACCAAGGCGATGCCGCCACCGTCGTCGATGAGCACTTCTCGAGAGCCCTCGATAAAACCAACGCACACAACAAAGGTAAATATCTTGAGATTATTTGATAGATTGATGGATGAATTGGATGGATGGTTGGTTGGATATTATGCAAGAAGTGTTGCCGTTAATTAATCATGTAAAGTGGCGACAGCTGCGGTCGGCAATTAAAACTTAATTTATTGCGAAGCCTAAGCCGCTCACACTCTCTCTCGTACGCAGACAGAGCACCACCACCAACCATCTCACGCTCACAATATATATATATCGAAATACTTTTCGATTCCTTTCGCGAACGAAAGTTTGTTCTTAACTTGATTAAAATAAGAGGAAAAAAAAATTATGGCACTTATATACACTTGATTAGCGCAATAAATCACGTTGAAATATATAAGTGCGGCGGTACGTTGCAAACCTTTTTGCGAAATACTCGAAGTGGTGAATTTGTTTCTCATCGCCTTAAAAAAATAATTAAGAGGAGAAATAATTTATAAGCAACTAAATTTCATTAATTTATAGTGAGACATAAAATAAAATAAAAACACAAGAAACTGCATTTATTTGCGAATAATTATTAAATTTTTAAATTAAATTATAATATAACATTTTTTTTTAAAGAAATCTTTCGCATGATAATACATCAGTTGTCAATTCCGAGCAGTACTGAAACACACGTTGCTTTCTTGAAATTTGAAACATCAATCACTTTATATATTAGAAAGATCCAAAACAATCCAAGGCTTAGTCAAAACATGATTTATAATGAAAATGAACTAAGATTGCCTTAGGACATTCATTTAATAGTGATAGGATAGGAAAATAAGAAAAAGAAAAAACCGAGAACAAAACTTGTTGTTTGTAAAGATGAGAATGTTTGTATCTCTATTTCGATGGTGGAATACTTGTTGAACTGCTTATTTGGAAGAAAAATATTTGGATGTGGAATTCCATAAAATTGAGATGGGGGAAAAATATCTATTTGGATTGTCTGTAATGTACTTGATTAAAGTAATAAATCTTCTCGGAGCAATTGATTGGTAAGTATTTGCGAAAGTATGCGAGATTAATTTGTTTTCGTCGACGCGTTAGAGGAGTAGCAGTTTGTGCAAGTTGAACGCGCAATGTGCAGACCTGAAGATCCAGAAGGTAAATTGGGAATGGGAGTCCGCAATAAATTTCTGTATAGAGAGAAAGAGAGAATTGGGTTTCTTTTTTCGGTTAGGAGAGTTTTTCTAATGGGTGTCCGTGCAGCAGCGATCTGTCAGAGGGGAGCAGGCAGGCAGGCAGCGACAGAGAGGTCTGTTGTGGTCGAGTCTGCTCAGGTTGAGAGGTTCAGTGGAGGCTGTCGCAGCGACGGCGAAGTGTTCTTCTGGTTTCTTCGAATTGATTCCGCCGCAGAGTGTGGGAACCGCGGCCCGGGCTCAAAGGACCCATCGACAATATAAAACTAAAGTTAACATTCACAAATAATCAGATACCATTTTATATAAATCACCGCGCATTCCCAAACGAGTTTTGTACCACTTGGTCACCTTGCCTCCACCACAAACGGAACGCACCACTCTATATATACAAACACTATAGACACAATCGACACATCGACAATTTTTACCATCACCGTCCCTCCTTTTTTGTTTTTTTATTGTATTCATCTCTTCCCTCCTCCTTCTGCTCCTGCTGTTCCTTCGCTCTTCTTTTTACCGAACCGTCACACTCCGCATTTACAAAATTGCGTATTGTCTTCTCTTCACGTACATTTCGCATTTTAACACTCTCCCAATGACTTTTCGCGTATACGAAATTCCGAGAAATTTGAAGTCACTCACGGAATGAATTTCCATTTACAACTTGTTTAATGCTTCCTCCTCGTACAAAGTTGCCATGCACTTCCAAAGATTCTACATAAAAAACGTACATTTTTCTCGCCTTCTCCAATCCATAGTTCACAGTAGAACCACTTAAGAAAAGCATTGTTTTAAAGATAAAAAAAAAACAAAAAATTTTGCAGACATGAAGTCCTTCAGTCATAGTCAATATCAAAAACTATTATACTTAGAAGGCAATATGATTGAAAGCTGTATCAAATATAATCTTATCTTTATTATATAATTGAGTTCACAATAACTAATTTTGAAGAAACCAAATTGACAATGGATTTCTTTCCATTTACTATTCGTAACAGTAGTGAGATTTTATCAGTATAAAATTCTTCAATCTTCTCATTGAATATGTTAATCGCATAGATCGTATCTGGAAAGTGTATTTCAACAGATCATAAACATTTTTAAGGAGCTGTCTCTGCAATATATCCCTTCCCCTTTTCCGCTCCGTTAATATTATGTACTTCTTAATTTAAAAAAAAAAATTAAGACTGAATCTTAAATTTATAATAATTTGGAAGAATTAGTTCCAAATCAAAGGGTTTTTTTCTTAAATGTACACAGTAATATAATAGTTCTGTTTCTCGTTATAAACATATTCGTTTCTCTTAACGTTATTTGAAGCAAAAATAAAAAACTTATATGCAAATTGCATTCCTGACCGTATGGCGTAATATTCTCGAAGCGTTATCTAAATGACATGGTCTATAAATTTTTATTTTTATTATTAGGTCTTTTTTCCTTTTTGCTCATTTAATTTTGTATGAATGCATGTGCGTCTGTTTTTGTTTGTTTTTGTTTTCGTTTGCCCTGTCGGTTCGCAATTAGATTCAGATTAAGAGTGGAATTAAGAGCTATGTAAAAAATGCGACTAATTTTAAATGAAAATGTTAATTAGTGACCGGTTAATGGTTGCTCTCGATCAAAATTTAAACGAGAACCAAAACTCGATTCGGATCAGTTAATAAGGTAATAAAATGAAGTCGATGGGTAAACATCGATCGACATTAAATGGAAATTACATATAAAGATCATAGCATGTTGATAACTATACATATATATATATTTATTTGCTGAATACACATTGATTTCGTAATTTATAATAATAATGTTTATTGCAACAAAATAATTAAATTTTTAAACAGAAACGATCATTTTTTTAGTTAAAAATCTTGTCAAATCTTGTCATGTTAAATCACAATTCTTCATGACAAAAATTATTGCAATTTTGTTGCTTCAAATATTGATACTTATAAATGTAATTATATAGATTTTAAAGTTTTGAATTAAAAGATTTTTAGATAAAAATTAGATAAATTGTGTAAAAAGTATAGTTTTGCAAACAATATATTTGTTTGGAATTGGTTTTTGAGTATTTGTTGGTACTTTAAAAGGGATTTGGGCATTTCGACGTTTAATGCATTAGAAAGCGTGTTTGTGGAATAACAAACGAAATAAGAAAAACAAAACAGATGGAGAGAGAGAGACCAGAAAGGAGAAAAGTAGAAGATGTAATTAATTAGGGATACACGAATGTAGTTTTAGTTTGTTTTTGGTAGAGATAATGTTTGAGAATCGTCGCCGCCATAATTACACCGTATAATTTATATATATTTGATCAGAGTTGATGGGATCCCGGGGACAGGTTTTCCCCGTTCCACCCAGTCCGACGACCATTTACCACCTATCACCGTCTCTTTATTTATTTTATTCCACCTCGTTTCGGCTTTGTTTATGCGTTATTTGTTTGGTTTTGTTGTAAATGCGGTCATAACGGATTGGGTCAAGTTCGATGATAAATGTTAATAAGCCGACAATAAATCTGCGCGGTGCGGCTGTTGGGGAGTCCTGGGACAAAAGTCACCAGCGATAGTTATCTTGTTCATATCTTTTTCGGGGGTTGGAGGGGGACCCGTTCTTTCTTGTGGTCCCCTCTTGAAACACTTGTTTGTGTTTTACCGGGCGCATATTTTATATCCGAAACCCATCTAGACTTACACACTAAACACGAAGAAAAACAAAACGAAACAGAAAAAAAAAGTCGAGCCCCGCGAGACAACGTTGCATATATAAGAAAACCTAATTGCAATTCCGCGTAAAATCTCTCGTGTATTTGTAATTGTAATAAAAGTTTGTAGGAAGTGCAATTTCTCTTTCGCTCCATTATTTCATACATTTTTTTTTATTTGTTTGTTTGTTTGTTTGTGCATTGCCTTCCTCCCTTTGGCTAATGTCTCGTGACTGGCAAACATTATTAATATATGTATGTACATTATTATGAGCGTTATTCTTGGAAGCGATGGTAATATACGAATGGCCGTCGCTGCCCCATGCATAACATGCATTGCATTAGTAATTAACTGCCCTCCATCGAGGCGATTACAACCCCATAAAGAGTATCTGATCGCGAGCCGAAGATCACGCAGATGTGTCCAGCCTTTTAAAATACAGACGCAGACACCACACCAACATTCATCGATGAAATGTAGATCGGAATGCGATGAAAGTTTTTAACAGAATCCGATTGACATTTTTTTCTTCTTCATGTTCTTCACCATTTCAACGATGCGAGAAGATGAGGAAAAGGGAATAAAAGAAAAATGTATAAACAACGGAGCGAATAAAAAAAAAGGAGACCATAACATGCATTGCTACAAGGTGTCAAGCCTTAAATCAACAAAATTCTTGATTTCTGCAATTCAAATGCATTAACACAATACAACTAAACATTTACTTATGTTACGTTGTATTCATACTTATAATTCTGTAATTGTGTCCAGTAATACATCAAAACGTTCTTTCAAATTTGATGACTGATTATAAGAAAACTGTTTTAGATGCAGCAAATTTTGAACCCTGAATATTTGACTTTAATTAGAGCTCTCATACTTATAATTGTCATAATTAGTTATCAAGTAATACATTAAAACGTGGAGACACTGTCCCAAGTGTTAAAATTAACGTTTCTTCAATTTTCAGTGTTAATTACAGAATAAGGGTATTAGATACAAATATGCAAATACCTTTATATTGAAGCATGAATATTTGACTTTAATTAGATTCATACTTATAATTGCTGTAATTAGTTGTCCATTAATACATCAAAACGTGGAGACACTGCTTTTTCGTGTATTAATAAAACGTTCTATCAAATTTGATGACTAATTATAAGAAAACTGTTTTAGATGCAGCAAATATTGAACCCTGAATATTTGACTTTAATTAGAGCTTTCATACTTATAATTGCCGTAATTAGTTATCAAGTAATACATTAAAACGTGGAGACACTGTCTCAAGTGTTAAAATTAACGTTTCTTCAATTTTCAGTGTTAATTACAGAAAAAGGGTATTAGATACAAATATGCAAATACTTTTATATTGAAGCATGAATATTGGACTTTAATTAGATTCATACTTATAATTGCTGTAATTAGTTGTCCAGTAATACATCAAAACGTGGAGACACTGCTTTTTCGAGTATTAATAAAACGTTCTTTCAAATTTGATGACTAATTATAAGAAAACTGTTTTAGATGCAGTAAATATTGAATCCTGAATATTTGACTTTAATTAGAGCTCTCATACTTATAATTGGCGTAATTAGTTATCAAGTAATACATTAAAACGTGGAGACACTGTCCCAAGTGTTAAAATTAACGTTTCTTCAATTTTCAGAGATAATTACAGAAAAAGGGAATTAGATACAAATATGCAAATACTTTTATATTGAAGCATGAATATTTGACTTTAATTAGAGTACTATACTTGTAACTGGAGCTAGTGGTTGTTTAGTATATCGAAAGATCTTAAAAAACATTGAGTTTTTTACTTATTATAATTTTTGTTTCAAATAGTTTCAAGATAAATCGGCTTGTTAATTAATATAACGATTTAAATCATGTAATATTAATAAAATATTGATAAAATAATATAGATACTATTTGTATTTATGTTTATTAGTAATTACAACAAGATAATATTATTTGGATAAGTTAATTTAATGTAATATTTAAATGTTTAATAATTTAGGTATGATATCAATAGATTAAATTTAGTAGAAATTTGTAATGTCTATAAATAATCAAGTTTACTATGAATTAATTAAATGATTCAATGTTTGCACAATATTTAAATCTACTTGATTACACTCCACAAACGCAAAGTGTTGTAGATATAATGAAAATAATTAAAAAATATTATACAACAATAATTTACAACATTTGTATTGATTGAATTTTGTTTGTTTTGTTACAGAAACGTCGCCCATGTCAGCGCGAAACTTCCCCCCGAGCTTCTGGAACAGTTCTCAGTACGGGGGTGGAAGCGGCGGTGGAAGCGGGGGTGATTTATACCAGGGGACGACGAGCGATCACTATCATCCCGGAGATTGGTATCATCAGTATACGGCGGCGAGTCATCGCGCAGTCCACGACTATCACCACCATCATCACAATATGGCGGCCCAATATGGGGGTTTGCTGCTTCCAGGGTCGAGGCTTCACATGCCCGGGGCTCAATGCAAGGCGATGGACTGGCAGCATCCCTCCTTGGACAACCCGTACACGTCCTACCCCACCATGTCAGGTTGGTTGGCTGAGCAAATCTAGTAATACTATTCGTGGAAGAAATACATTCGCGTGTATGCGTATCCGTAATTATAGGCCGGAATGCCCGAGTTTGTATGATGATAGATGATGATGATGATGGGTCGAAGGGGAACGAGAGAACTACTTCTCTCCTTCTTCCACCTATTCACTTCACGTCTGCATCTATCTCTGTCCGACGCGTTCTCTCTCTCTATACATCTATCTTTCTGTGTGTATAGCTTCTTCTTGCTCTGCAGTGTGTAGATTATATTGTGTGCGTATGTGTGCGCTGCCATTGGTCAGCCGGCGGGTATTGATTCTGATTGCTGGCCGGTCGGCTTCTAGGAACGGACGACTGACTGGTCAGTCCGCTTACTTGCACACTCGCGGAATAACCGTATCATCATCATCATCATCCTTCCAACCATTGTTTAATTTCTCTTGAAACATCACACCCATATCATAACCAGAGCCACCTTTATACCAAACACAATCCCGTCCAATCCCGTCACGGACATTACAAATAATTGCATCTAGTTACACGGTTCTATAGAAAAAAGAGAAAATAACAAAACAAATACACGATGCGACTTTTTCATTCGAATTGCAACCTTTTTGCGTACACCTAATAGGGTATTGATTTTACATTTTTCTCAAGGTTAAAAAGATATTACCAATAATTTATTAACTTCTATCTCGCATCAAAGCAAAATAAATAAATACGAATTATCTGAAGAAACGAAAATTTTAATATTTCGTATAAACAAACAAGTAGACTTTTATAAACTGTCCTTAATACAACATTGATTGATTTAGCTATCCTTTAATAACAAAAAATTAACTTAAATTACAAAAATATTAGTTATTAATCAATGAATGAAAATACGTTTAAATGTGTAATTATAGATAAGTATTGATTTTGATAGTATTAATTGAAAATGTAATTAATGGTCTTGGTTGTGCATGTGCATAATTGCGTGTCATCCAATAAATTAGTTGTTTGTGAAGAGAACAGAGAGAAAAAAAAAAAGGAGAACAAGATAAAAATATTTGTTATTTAAGTGCAGAAAAAGAGAAGAGTAAACAGTGAACATAAAAATAGACATTTAAAAGTGAGCGAGGTAAAAATAAAAGTAGTTTGGTTCGAGTAGTGAGAGGGTATTTGGCTTTGGGAAATTACGGTTCGTTCAATTTCCATGGAATGGCTCTGGAAATGAATTTGAAATATTCCATGGCGAGTCTAATTATCCCAGACGTGCAAATTGTGTTCGTTCGTTCGGCCGTCCTCCTCTCCATCGAGCAGCAATCTCGTTTCCTCTCGCTCCATCCCACAGACACTCCATTTTTTTTTATTTATATATACTTATCCTGCTGAGAAATTGTGTGTCGTTTATTGGGAAAAATACCTGCGCATAGGTTTTATCGCAGCGGCCATAATCGTAAATCCAAGCAAAAAACCTTTCCGGTTAATCCTAAATCCCCAATAATATGAGCACTGGTCATAGATAGGTAGGAAGCGAACGAAACAGAAGCACACGAGATGAGATGAGACGAGATGAGATGAGAGAAGAAAAAGGAAACGGTTGTGGAATGAGAATACAAACAAGAATATAATAGATTGGTGCAAGAGTCGTTGTTAATCGATGATTGGAAATTGAGCAGAGTTTTTATTAAATACTACATCGTTTAAAAGTGTACATGTTCTTTTATACTCTGCACTCCTAACTGGCCTTAATTCTATGTTATATAAGCCTAATTGTTTTACTGCGTTTGATAATGGTCACTCGGTCTGTACGCGATGCGGCCGCAACTATCTCCGGAATTTATTTCATTATTTCGTCATGGGAAGATTATGAAAGATAATTTGCTAATTAGCAGCAGCGGACTAGAAAGCCGTCACAAATTGAATTGCGTTACTTTTAATTGAATCGCATGTTTTTTTATGCCTTTGGCATACATCGTCACTTTTATTTCTATACTCGAACACTTTATATTATTTCGTGTGATTTATTTTGTTGGTTTTGTTTTGTGTTGCAGGATTAGAGGCGCAAGTGCAGGATTCCTCAAAGGACCTCTACTGGTTTTAGTGCGAACGTGATTGTATACGAGCTCCTCAGAACGTAGGAGGATCGAAGAAGTGTTCCGAAGATAGAGACGGACAGAGCCACAACACTCACACCCAAAACACACACCTCTAACGTACAAACTTCTATGAAATTAAATACTTAAGTATACTCACTACATGCGTTACCTAAGTAGTAGTATGTGGATTAAATGTTCCTTATTAGCGCGCTGCGGACGCGTTTTGCATAAAACTAAATTATGTACGTCGATGAAACGAGAAAATCTCTGCGAGAGAATTACGCAAAAAAAAAATATAAAAAAATATGTATGCAGATGTAAA
>NW_017097492.1:0-4141 GCF_001412225.1 Nicrophorus vespilloides | reverse complement strand
TGTAAATATATAAATATATATAAATAAATTAAAAAAAAAATTTAATAATATAACAAACAGAAGAAGGAAGCTCTGAAGTCGAGTAATAGAAATTTCACTGATGTGCGATATATTATTGCTAATTGTATAATTCATAATTACTGTATATATGTTAATATTATTATTATTATTATTATTAATTATAAGATAAATTTCGAGAATAAAAGGCGAAGAATGATGCAGCAAGAAAAGGTAGTTTTTTAAATGTTGGCAAGTGATATAAGTTAGGGCCATCGTGTTTCATTTCTACATAACTAATTCGCGTTTCAATTGAAAACGAAATCTACTACTATCATAGTTATTATTTTATGTTTTAGTTGTATATGTGTAAAATTTTTATTTTTCATTTTGTTTTTTTCTCTATCTCCTCCAGTTTCCTTTTTATTTTGAATTCGTTTGTGCAATAAAAATTAGACAGCTATTGGATGTGTTTCATTCCGCTTCATCATCATCAACATCATATTCTAGAATCCTGCTCCAATTCCATTCCTTTTCGAATTATGTTGGGAGCTGAAATGTGGTATTACTACGGTGGGTAATTATTCTCTATGTAAACATTTTATTGTTGTTATCTGCAGATGCATCGGTATTTCACATTTCGTTCCGTTTGTTGCTGTTCGTTTAATTGTTTTTTTTTTGTTTGTTTGCAGTTCATTACGTTATATCCGCTCGACACGACACTTTTGCATCACTGATTTTTAACTGCGAACATCCATCACCATTACTTTTTATCATTTACATGTAGTGATTTCATTTTGTATTGTAATATAGACTCTTCTACACTAAACAAGTGTTTCTCACATACCAATTGCATACTTCGAGTACTATAAGTAAGTATAATTTTAATATTATAATACTGTTTGTAGTTTATTAGATTTTTAGTGGTTTAAGCTTTAATTTACACTCTTATACCAAATAAATCATAATAAATTCTAAAGTATGCAAAAACCATAGAACGCGTTTTCAAAATTTACAAATATTTGTGGTATCATAGATTATTGCGATTCCATCAAATGGTCAGCACATTTATATTATTACAAACACTTTTTTATGGTTCAAATACGGTACTTAAATTCATTGAAAAGTTGTTATCTTTATCGACTACGTTGTGACTAAATATAAACAGAATCTTAATTATAGTCTAAGTAGATTTTAATTTTATTGATATTAAAAATGTAAAAAAAAATATCATTTTTCTCTCATTATTAAATTATGTTAACATCAACTACAAAACGTAAGATTTTTACTGCATTTAATATATATAAACCAATCAATTATCATGATGGTAAATCTTGGAACTATAAAAATTTTTAAAGAAAAACGGTTGTTAATAGAATCGTTTAACTATAATACGAGACATGTTTATAAAGTTATAAAAAATATACGGAGTTTTTAACAAAAAAACAGGATAAACGTAAGGACATACAAATAGTATTTGATGCGATCTAGTGGAAATTTGTAAACGTAATGTGTTGAGGAGAAACCCATTAAATATTTTAATCTCCGCCAAAGTAAAAAGGACGAAGCTTCGATATCGGCTAAATCTGATTTAAGAGATTTACCGATTCACTTGGAGAGAGAATATATATATATATATGAGCGGCGATTAGTTGATGCTGCGAGGGGCTATTAAATTCTTTAGGAAGCCTGCAGTGAAATTATGGGCGACTATTACGGAGTGGATCTAAAGTTATATACTTTAGAGGCCTCGTTGGAAGGTAATTTGTGGACCTTTCAATGTGCGATGTGCGTCGACCGAGTGGACGAGGATTAAAAATGCATCATTGGCAAAGAGTTTTCTCCACGGTCCAAGAGTGATGTGGCACAGAGGAGAAGACAAAGCAACACTCTGTCCAGAACAGTTGTTTGCACTTGAAAAGAAGGAAGAAAAAATAAATAAAATGAAATAAGTAAAAAGAGAAGACGAAGAAATGAGCAAAACACGTAGATTAAATGGCGTGCGCGTTTCTTGCCTTATGTAGTCCGAGATGCTCCTTGGAAATCAATTACCCGGGCTTTTGAGAGAGGAAGCAGCGAGTGAACAGACGGCGAAGAGAACCTCTTCTCCAATGCCTACTTGATTAATTTAATCGGAACCAAGAAAGCCGTAATAATCTCTTGCGTTATTAACCGACACACTGAACTTGACTTTACGTTATGTAAACGCACACACACATACACAAACGAGAATCTATCCTTGTGATCTTACACCATTCGGCCTATCTCTCTCCATCTCCTCCGACTCTCCGCATCTCGATGGTCGCTTTATTAGCCGGATTATGTAACGCTTTTTGTAGAATACGCGGCCGCTAATTATTCGAAGAATTACACATCATTAACCCGATTGTTCATTTGCTTATATTACATATTTGTTTAATTAAAGTAAAAATTACATTCATTATTATTACACTGTTGATATTTTGCGACGGTTAATTATCATAAACAAATAGTTTTGTTAATAATGGAACGAAAGAAAACGAAGGCTTGTGGGTGGAAGAGCGGAAGAAGTGAATTTTACAATGGGTTTTAAGGTCAATTTGTATTTAATGGCGGAAAAATGGTAGTCGATTCGTGGGGCGAGTGAAGTTTACGAGCGCAATAAAAGTGTCAAAACATTTGTAAAGTTTTTAACTTTACGATTTGGCCATTTGTAGCGTTCCCCAAAAAGTAAATAAGGATAGGACAATAAATATCAGGAGTTATGGACTGTGCGTTTGTGCGACGCGATCTCTGCCGTTCGCTCGCTCGCATCCTCCGCCTCTTCCTCCTCCTCAGAGGATAGTGGAAGTATCCGGTTACTAATGGTGTGAACGTGAAATCGTTCGGCACATTTTAATACCCCCGGTCCGAAGAGCAGCAGAAGAGAAGAGCCTTCCCCAAGGTTTTCCTTTTCCGACGCGTTTCCCATAATAATAATCAACGCAATAATGACGATCGCATCTGGAAACACGTGTTAATTAGGGGGAATCGGTTTCCTCGAGAATCGTACACGTGAGGGCGGCTTCCTTAAGAACCTCTTAGATCATTACGCGTCGATGATTGATGGTTACTCGGATCAATTATGGCACGGAAGTGTGGCAACGGGAATTTGTCGATGCTGCGGAAAATATCCGCAAAGACCGAAAAGGGAGATGGCACCATCCGTTTTGGATTACAGACAAATCGCCTTACAGGGCGTTTCCATTAAATCCGAGATCCATCAAACACACAGTTTCCCTTTTTCATATTTATTTGTTTTTGAGCTTCCTCCTAAATGGACCGATACATTTTATCTACAAAATTTAATTAAAAAAACATTTTCTATCACTTAACACAAATTAGTTTATTAAATAGAAAAGCAAAAAAAACTCAGTTTTCTTTTCAGTGCATTCATGTTTTCACAGTAAATATAAGTATTAAGTACAGTTTAAATCAGGGGTTCCCAAACTTTTTTGTGTCGTAGACTTTATAATTATTAAGATCTTTGCTCTGACACTGACATTATGTGCAGGTTTTTACAAGTTCAAAATGTATTGCGACCACAAAGCGAATGCCTACATCCTACAAGTTACACAATTTTATAAACATATATAATATTTTTTTTACTTCATAGATACTTTTATAAATAATGTATAAGTCTTTATATTATAAGATAGTATAATGTCAGTGTATGTTGAGATCGGGTCTATATCGAAAGCCCGACAACCAAAACCCCGACGTTGGAAATCCCGACTGTATCAAAATCCCTACAACCATAATCCCGACTATATCGAAATCCCGACTGTATCAAAATCTCGACAATATCGAACTCCCGACAGTGTCTTTTATTATTATAATTTATACAATAACATTTTTAAATTATTCCGAAACGTAGTCACCATCTACTATTATTTAATATTAATAACAATAATAATTTAATTTCTTAATTTTAATGTTTTATTAAGTCAATGAAAACAAATACAATAATAAATATATATTGTTATTAATAGTTAATAACAACAATATAATAACTCCCCGTTATATTCTAGAAATAAAAAACTCGAGCGATGAATTTTTAAAATTATCTTTATTATAATACAAAATGAATAAAATAATTATAATGAAACACTATGAGCTATTCCGC
>NW_017097491.1:0-15082 GCF_001412225.1 Nicrophorus vespilloides | reverse complement strand
TTATAGTATTTTACAGTATTTTACAGTATTTTACAGTATTTTATAGTATTTTACAGTATAATACTGTAAAATACTTGGCAATTAGCGAAAATTATTTATTTTGAAAAAACCTAAATTTGTAAATGTACAAAAATCACGTCAATAGTATTAAAATTATGTTAAGAAATCAACGATTAAAACAAATCACTAAGTCCTTCTTTAATATATATTTAATATCGGTTTGAAGGCTTTCTGCATTATTATTTAGTAAGAATTTACTATTATTTAATAATCTAAAGAAATTGTACGAACAGATTAAAATATTTATTTGTTGTTTCCACAGTAAACTTAATAATTTTTTACTTATTTCTTCTCCCAGTAAAAAAGAACTTCATTTCTTATTTTTATTTGAATTCGAAAGATCTTTATCCTATTATTTTTAGGTTTTTTACATTTTGTTTACAAATTATTTAATTTTTTCGGTTTTTCTATGATTTGTGTATGATATTGTAATTTAATATATTGCATATCTATTTGTAGATATATATTGGTAATGGATGAAAGTATAGTTTCGATATTTGAAAATCGAAAATATGTATAAGTATTTTTTGTTATTTGCAATCATATAATGGCTATTCATTGTGTAACCTTTTTCATGCGCGGATAATGCCCATTGCTAGTTGGGGAAAAAATAATAATATCGAAGCGGGATGGGTTGAGCAAAATAGGTGAAAGAAAAATGAGAGAGAGAGAGAGGAAAAAAAAATGGAAATAAAGAGCGAACCAGAGGGGATGGCGATGAAATGATTTTCCGTTCAGGAAAAATTGAAATGTCAGGTGAAATTGCCGTCATAGGTAGTGAATGTGTGCGTGCGCGTATGGGTTTTTTTTTTTTTTTGGATGATGTGTGGGGGATTGGGTGGGATTGATGGGGGTTGGTTAGAGTAGAGTAGAGAGATGAAATGGTCGCGGAGGTTAATTGCATAGCACAAATACGTACACCTGTCAATCGTCCGGTCAAATCGAATGCCGATGCAATAATTGAATTTGCAAGCGTGGCATCCACCAGAGATCGTACCCAGATTCGATTTAAACCGCGTGGTCATCGGCATTCAAATTGTCGACGTCCCCAGGGAGCCGGCCACCTCTAGGATCGCTTGTTAGGTCATTAGTGCGGCACTATTGACTGTTTTACCGCTTTGACGGCACCAATTTATATTATTACACGATAATCGAACTATTTTACAATCATTCCGATAACGAACTTTGGACGGTGCACAACCGACCCTCCACCATTTTATTACAAATTATTCATATCCACATCTCTGCTCGCCATCCCCTATTTCCCATAGATATCAATCAATTGTCATTAAAGTCATAATTACATACTTTCAATAACTTTTAAATTAATAGTACTTTACTCACAATATTAGGATATCCAAAATATTACCAGTAAATTCTAAAAAAAAATAAGTAAAAACAGGTTTACCTTTAAATTACCGGTAATTTTGTTAATTGCAATATTTTTATAACATCTTCAGAGTGGTAATTAATTAAGTTTTAATCAAATTTACTATATTAAGACAAATTGTTTTCCAGAGGATTATGCAAAAATCGAACTTTGGAAAAAGTATGTGCGTCGCTCTTGAATATGTAAAATTTGCGCACAGAATTTGTAAATAACATCAATTTTATGTTCCTAAGAAATTATCGATATTTATTATCAAAATTTACCAGTATTTTTTACCAAATGCAAAAAGCATCAAAGCAATAGAACATTTTCTGTGTCTTGCTAAGAACTAAAAGTTGATGACTCCGTCTCCACATGCAAAATAATATGCATGAAGTATTGTTTTCTTATATATATACATAAAAAAAAGTTGGTCGGATATATCCGCCGCTCGTCTAAAATGGGTTATAATTTTTGTAATTAGTTTACTACAATGTTAAAAGTTATTGATTTATCGATAAGTAATATCGTATATATACTAAAATCTAGAGAATTGTGCAAAACTCGAACTTTGGAAAAAGTATGTGCGTTGAATATGTAAAATTTGCGTACACAATTTCTAAATAATGTCATTTTTATGTTCTTATGAAATTACCGGTATTTATTATTAAAATTTACCAGTAATTTTAACCGATTAGGGATTACGTTCAAAACGTAATATATAAAAGTTAGTAAACTAGAGATCATGTTAGAGAACAAATGAAAAAAGCATCAAAGCAATAGAACATTTTCTGCGTCTTGCTAAGAACTAAGAGTCGATGACTGCGTCTCCACATGCAAAATAATATGCATTAAGTATTGTTTTCCTATATATATATAAAAAAGTTGGTCGGATATATCCGCCGTTCGTCTAAAAGGGGTTAAAACTATGCAAATTTATAATTTTTGTAATTAATTTACTACAATGTTAAAAGTTATTGATTTATCGATAAGTAATATCGTATATATTCTAAAATCTAGAGAATTGTGCAAAAATCAAACTCTGGGAAAAGTATGTGCCTCGCTCTTGAATATGTAAAATTTGCGTACACAATTTGTAAATAATATCAATTTTATGTTCTTAAGAAATTACCGATATTTATTATCAAAATTTAACAGTTATTTTAAGCGATTAGAGAGTACGTACAAAACGTAATATATAAAAGTTAGTAAACTAGATATCTTGTTCGTCTTGTTCGTTTCTGCGTCTTGCTATAAACTAAGAGTCAATGACTGCGTCTCCACATTTAAAATAATATGCAGTAAGTATCGTTTTCCTATATATATATTTATAAAAATGGTCGGATATATCCGCCGCTCGTCTAAAATGGGTTAAAACTGTGCATATTTATAATTTTCGTAATTAGTTTATTACAATGTTAAAAGTTATTGATTTATTGATAAGTAATATCGTATATATTCTAAAATCTAGAGAATTGTGCAAAAATCGAACTTTGGAAAAAGTATGTGCGTCGCTCTTGAATATGTAAAATTTGCGTAGACAATTTGCAAATAATATAAATTTTTATGTTCTTAAGAAATTACCGGTATTTATTATCAAAATTTTAACCGATTAGGGGTTACGTACAAAACGTAATATATAAAAGTTACTAAACTAGATATCTTGTTCGTCTTGTTCGTTTCTGCGTCTTGCTATAAACTAATAGTCAATGACTGCGTCTCCACATTTAAAATAATATGCAGTAAGTATTGTTTTCCTATATATATATAAAAAAATGGTCGGATATATCCGCCGCTCGTCTAAAAGGGGTTAAAACTATGCATATTTATAATTTTTGTAATTAATTTACTACAATGTTAAAAGTTATTGATTTATCGATAAGTAATCAAAAATTATATATATTTATGACTTAAGTAAAAGTTGATGGAGTAGGTGATGGTAATGTGAAGAGTTTTTTTTTTTATCGAGGATTCGGTTCTCTTGTGGAAAAGGATCCAAGTGTAAATGATTAAATCCGAGTTATACGCGATGAATATTTAGGATGGGCGGGCGTTGGTGCGGTGCGGCTTCGTGTGTTCAAATGAAGTTTCGCGCTCCAATCGAAAACTAAGCTGGAATCAGTCTGCACAAGATCCCAGACCTTACCAGACCAAGTGGCACATTGCGGTGTCTCCTTTCTACATAAATAACGTCGCGGTTCACTACAACTTTTGCCATTCCCGTTGGCTAAACTTTGGACCCTGCCATAGACGACTACGACGATGGCGAAGGGGTGCCGAGGAGTTAGAAGGGGTTTAGCGATACCCAAACGCCGTCTCCGCACCCCCTTCCCTCAATTGTATATATATATATATATATACACATAATATCCTCGAGGCTGTGGAATATAAAGTCTCCTCTCACTCAAAACGTACTTATTATTGCGGCGCGGCCGAACACATGGCCATCCTTCATTATTTTATTGTTTCGAAAACTTGGAACCGGAACTAATCTTGAAACACACACACTCACTCACTAACATACAAATACGCACATCTATATATATATAGACAAACATATACAAACACATGCACGCGCACATCCGGGGAAAACTTTTCGCTACCATCGATGCTCTTCCCTCACTTTTGGCCTTTATAGCCTACCCATTCGATTTACATAATCCATTAAAATCAACATGTCTTGGATACAACGGTCGTTACTCTCTATTTATATCTCGATCGAATGCCACCGTTTCATCAATATTCCGACAATATTTGAGCAATTCCAAAAAAATATAAATGTTTATATCACATTGAAACATACTTTTTCAAACAAATATAGCAAAGTTTACATAATATAAAAAATAAACATATAATAAATACTTAAAATGTTATGTACTCTAAAATGTCATGTAATTGATAGTAAATTGACAGTAGAATAGATAATAAAGAGAAGATTTGGTAAATTGATCTCTGACGTTTAATGTACTACACGAATAGTAAAAGTCGATAGTTCCGGTCATTAATTGTTATTTAATTAGCAAGAGATGAAGCAAATCTGCATGTGGTTTTTTTTTGTAGAAAACCTTGTCCATTGCTTCGTATTCCTCGCATGCGATCCTATTAGAAGCCGAGACTGTATACAGTCTGCGATAGTAGTCTAGACGGGACATATTAAAAAGTATGGTCTGGGGAATTAGGGATGAGGGCGCGCATCCCGCGTTTTTCATTGTTTGGCAAGCGAAAACTTTAATTATCCGCGACCATTCATTCAGAAAACTAGCATAAAATCCGCATTACTAACATCTGAAAAAGAAAAATTGCAAGAACAAATACAGAAGATGTAAATCCATCAATTATCCCACGTAAATATGCTCCTTATTTCAGGCGGATATTGATCTTAAGGAGAGATAAAGCGTTTTAAAGGAAATATATCCTGTGATGTTAGGAAAGGAAAAGGTAGAAGGAGCAGAAAAAAGAGGAAATATATGAATGAATATATGAACACGGAGAGATATGAAATTTTCTATGTGAAAAATCACTGCGTCCTCTCGAGATGTGACAAGTTTTCGAGGGAAAGGTTGCACCTACCAACCCCTTAAAAATCACCCCAAAAAACACCCCCCACCTGCTGCTCCCATCCTCGACATCATCCTCATATTAAACGCGAGGTTCCGGGTTGTAGGAGCGTTTCGCAGGTCATAGAATACAGCTAGATTTTCAGAGCAGGTGCGAACAGTCGCATCCGTTCTGGCGTATATGTGAATATAAAGAGCTATTGGCAGCTCATAAATAATTTAATGACAGACAAAGTGCTCTATTACATTAAACATAGATCTATATATGTATGTGTGTACGTATATATATATAGTTAGATAGTGAGAGAGAGAGAGAGATAGAGAGAGAGATGGATGCACGCAGTTCGAAAACTGGTTGAAATCCCCGAATTAATTCGACGCCGCCGCGCTTTAATTTTTCATTTATATCTGATTATTCTGCATTCCGTAATTGAATATTTATATGGAGCAGGTGTGAGACAAAAATCCGATTAAAAATTTCCATTTGTCGCGATTGTCGGATGGGGATCGGAACGCCTGCCACCCCCCTACAGACTTCGTCTTCCATAATTCACTTATTAATGAAATAGTACACGGTTTAGTAGTTCATCCCTATAAAATGGGGTGAAAGATAGATAGATTGAGAGAGAGAGTTAACAGGCAGAAGAAAAGTTCGGAGATTTCCCCCTCGTAAGCTGCGTAATATGAAAATAATTGCATCTACTTGAATCTCCCGCTGTTTTCCTATATCATATATTATCTATTTTATTACTATTTTTTCAAATTCCAATAGATATAGAGATAATCATAAAAACTATATTAAATTGAACTTAATTAAAAGAATTTGGATAATTACATAAAATAATCTGTGTACTACAAATTTATAACTTAAATATTTAAAAAAATCGAATTTCTATCTATTTGAAACAGGAAAATAATAATTTTTGCAAAAGTTTATTGAAAAACTAATTCATTCTTATTTTTGTTACAACTTTTTCATCATTAATTGTTTCGTCAGCTGTTTCATTTCATCAATTGTTTAAAATGTTTCATCAATTGTATTAACTGTTTTATCAACTATTTCATCAACTTTTTCAATTGTTTCATGAACAGTTTCAACTGTTCTATCAATTATTTCAACTATTTAAACTGCTTCAACTGTTTCATCAACTTTTTCAATTGTTTCATGAACTGTTTCAACTGTTTTATCAATTATTTTAACTATTTGAACTGCTTCAACTGTTTCATCAACTATTTCATCAACTTTTTCAATTGTTTCATGAACTGTTTAAACTGTTTTATCAATTGTTTCAACTATTTGAACTGTTTTATCAATTGTTTCAACTATTTGAACTGTTTCAACTGTTTCATCAACTATTTCATCAACTTTGTCAATTGTTTCATGAATTGTTTCAACTGTTTTATCAATTGTTTCAACTATTTGAACTGTTTCAACTGATCCAGCAACTATTTCATCAACTTTTTCAATTGTTTCATAAACAGTTTAAACTGTTTTATCAATTGTTTCAACTATTTGAACTGCTTCAACTGTTTCATTAACTTTTTCAATTGTTTCATGAATTGTTTCAACTGTTTTATCAATTGTTTCAACTATTTGAACTGTTTCAACTATTCCATCAACTATTTCATCAACTTTTTCAATTGTTTCATGAACTGTTTCAACTGTTTTATCAATTGTTTCAACTATTTGAACTGCTTCAACTGTTTCATCAACTTTTTCAATTGTTTCATGAACTGCTTCAACTATTTCATCAAGTATTTCATCAACTGTTTCATCAATTATTTCAACTATTTATCAACTATTACATCAATTGTTTCAATTGTTTATGAATTGTTTCAACGGTTTCATCAATTATTTCTACAGTTTAAATATTTTATCCAACTGTTTCATCAAATTTTTCTTCAGCTGTTTCATCATCAGTTGTTTCGACAGCTGATTCATTTCATCAATTGCATTAACTGTTTTATTAACTATTTCATCAACTTTTTCAATTATTTCATGAACTGTTTCAACTATTTTATCAATTGTTTCAACTATTTTAACTGCTTCAACTGTTTCATCAACTATTTCATCGACTGTTTCATCAATTATTTCAACTGTTTATCAACTATTGTACCAATTGTTTCAACTGTTTCATCAATTATTTCTACAGTTGGAATATTTTATCCAACTGTTTCATCAAATTTTTCTTCAGCTGTTTCATCATCAGTTGTTTCGACAGCTGATTTATTTCATCAATTGTATTAACTGTTTTATCAACTATTTCATCAACTTTACAATTATTTCATGAACTGTTTAAACTGTTTCATCAATTGTTTCAACTATTTTAAATGCTTCAACTGTTTCATCAACCATTTCGTCAACTGTTTCATCAATTATTTAAACTGTTTATCAACTATTGCATTCAACTATTGTTTCATCAATTATTTCCAAAAGTTTCATCAACTTTTTCAACAGCTGTTTCATCATCATTTGTTTCAATATTAGCTCTTTCATCGTCAGCTGTTTCATCATCAGCTATATCATATTTCAACTGTTTTTTCGTCAACTGTCTCAACTGTTTCAGCAAATATGTCAAGAACTGTTTCATCAATTATTTCTACTGTTTAAACTATTCCAACTGTTTCATCATCAAATGTTTCATAAACGATTTCAACTGTTTTTTTTGTCAACAGTTTGCTGAGACTGTTTGAACTGTAAATTTCTCGAATTTTATAATTTAAAAAAAAAATATAACTTTTAAAACACTGTATTTTTATGTAATAAACTAATCATGACTGATATAAGATGTAATTATTCAAGGTTAAATGTTATTTTACAAAAAAAGAAAAGAAACTAAAAATTTGATATTTTCTTATGCTTTGAAGTAAATGTTGTTGTTTGTTAATTTATGAAGGTTAAATAATAATTGCATTATTATATTATGTGTACTGGTGATATTTATGGGGCGGCAAATTACGGTTGGCACTATCTTCAAGAGTTACGTTTAAATTGCGACAGATATACACCGTTGTGCTGCTGTCGGGTAAACCGCAAGCTATGCGTCTTGTGTATTGTTGCTTAATTTATTGATATTTACTGTGCGGTTCTCCTCCGGCTCCTATCCAAGAATGTCCTCGCATTTAACCCTTTCTACGTACAGCGCCCAACCAAGCACCAACCCACCTTACAACCACCACCTCCCAACGACTACGACGACGACGAACGAGAGCAAAGGGGTTTGCGCGCTCCAACACTTCCCTTTCTGACACTTCTTAACAATCCGTAGTGTCAGCAGGTTTTAGGATGTAGCTAAACCGATTTCCAAACTTATCCAACTAATATTCCGCGCAGATAGATTTATGAAGAACCTACTCGGTTTCAACCACCCACCCTCAAAAACTTTTCAAATTTACTCAATTTACATTCATAAATCATATACTTTTGTTTTTGATGATTCAATCACAATTTTGTCCATTGATCTAAATAATACAAAAAAAAAGTTAATTATAAATTACAAACATCATTCATTTTTGTGTAACTAAAAACTTCACAATTCTTGTAAAATTCTCGTAAATTTTAGTTTATCGCATGTTTCTATTATGTTTATTATTTAGTAAGAAAATTATTTCAAATTGTTAATATTACATTTTTATTAAATAACAATATCAATTTTTTGAAATCGGTTTACGAATAACCGTTCGAAATCCGAGAAAAACTGTTAAGTTTGGTTATATTCAATAAAAAAATAATTTCCTTGTGCTTCATTTCTACAAAGGATGAAAGTGTTACAGCTGTGTCTAATCCTAAATTACATTTTGTATAAGATTCCAAGCATTACGGATCTATGCAGAATTGAGAAGTAATCTAAATCAGTTTAAGATAATCTTAGCTGTATTTCCTTACCGATAAAATCCTCTTGAATTTCTTGATCAACATCGCTAAGAAGATGCAATTCCGTAAATCTCTAATACTTTACGGATGACGGAAATCGAATGATTCGTTCTAATTTGAACGGATAAATCTCGATCAGTTCGAACTGTACTTGCATGCAAAGGGAAGGCCTAAAGTCCTAAGCACTAGGTGGCAGTTTATGTAGCGGATGAACGGTGAGTTATCCCCGTTTGCAGGGAGGGATACCTTGATTTAGATTTAGCCGATTCTATAATTCCTGCATTGTTGTTGTACCGTGTCGGATTAGAATTCGGATTTCGGTTCATCCGGAAATGCGCCCTCTCATCCTGCTTCGTTTCGCCAGCAGCATTACACATTAATTAATTATCCTTGATGGAAAGAGGAAGCCGAGTTTACGGAAGCAATTAAAAAAAAAGGACTCCTCGGTCGAGTGTGTGTCAATGCATGGATCTCTCTCTCTCTCAGTCTATCCGCAATACCCAATCTCTTTTTCTCACTCTTATACACATGCACGTATATACCTACATCTACCCTTATACTTTGTGTGTATGCTTTAACCGAGGACGCATCGGACTAGAACTTTTTTAATTGGTTTTCCCTTTGCATCGTTTCGTAACGAAGTGTCGAAACTGCAAGTTCTCCAGCTTCACGTTATATATATTTTTTTTGTGTTCTAGTCATCTTTTTTTTTCTCTTTTTTTTTTGTTGTTGTTGCCGATTCTACGTCGTTTCAAAAGAAAATTCATCGCGTTTTGAAATGCTTCAATTCCATTGGAAACTCATCATTATTACATTCAATTGAAAAACTGTATAAAAGCAATTATTTATAAAAACAGTTTTTTTTTTCATTTTCATTTCATATCTGAGTAATTAGTAATATAGATTAATCATGAAATAAATATTATTCTGTTGAAAGAATATTACATTGATTTTAATTTTTGAAACCCAATGAAAATATGTTCAAATTAAATTATATATTTTTCGTTATATGAAAAAGTTGCTTTATTATATAAATATTTATAAAATTTAATCAAATTTTTGAAATTTACTATAAATTTTTATTTTCTAATGATTGAATCAAATTATGTCAAAAATTGCAATTATTACTTTATTTTTGTCGCAGTACAATTGATATTGTATTGAAAATGTAACGATTTTAAATATTTATTTATTTCTTTGTACTACTGTATATTGTTCAGTGAAGACGACATAACGATATGTTTGTTGTTTACAAAGGAAATCGAGTTGCGTTTGTATGATTGTTATATAATACAGATGTATTGTGTGTGAGAGAGATAGAGAAAACGACGACAAATATAATTGAAGTATTGAAATAACAACACGATGAAAAAGTAATATTTCTAAAAATTGTACAAATATTTTATACCTATAAAAATATTAAATAAATTCTCTAAAATAACTTCAAAACTCCAATCAAATGTTTGAAATTAATTTATTTTTGAGAATTTTAAAGAAAGAAAACGTGAATTGAATAAATTTATAAGTCAACTTTTAATGTAGATCAAAATTGTTTCATAAATTTTAAATACGAAAATTAAACTTTTTAAAATCAACTTTTTTCTGAATTGGAAAACGAATAAATTCATTAGAAATATGTAAGTTGACTATTTTTTCGACTAAATCATACTAATTTTGAATACTCTTGAAAATATTGATGATTTTTTTTAATAACATGTTTTCATATTACTTTTTCTTAACAAAATTGTATATTGTTTGTAACTATATTCACGTACGCTTTATTTATTTGAATTTTATTTTACTCATGTATAATGTTTAGTGAAAAAGATATAATGATGTAATCTCGCTTAACGAGTAATCAGTTCTAAAATTTCCGGATTTTTACTGGTGAAACATATTCAAAAATGCACATAATATGTGTATACAAGTTTTAAAAATAATGTAGAAGACGCGCAATCCGGGACTTCTCATCGTCACTCGTTTCATTGACTCGACTCATTTTTCTTATAATTAATTTTGCTCGTTAATCGATATGCTCGTTATGTAAGGTTCCACTGTACATTTAAATTGTAAAGAGAATGTTAGTTAAGTAATGCAGATGTGAATGAGTGAAATGAGGATGGGAATAGAGAATTGGTTGTGTGGAAAGAAAAGTCAGGAGAAAAACGGTCACCCCTGATTAACCGCAATGGAGCAATTCAACATCACAATGACCTCATTTGTCGCATGGTCGACCTTGGACAAGATGAACCCAAATTGGAGGGATCTCCCGTCATAATCAATACTTCAGATCACGTAAGCCGGCCAATTCTTTAAAGCTTAAAAGCAAACTTTCGCAAACATTTTGATCGAATCAGACAAGAATGAAGAAAGAAAAAACGACAACAGATCGTTAATGTTAGATCGTCTTGTGTATTGTACTCGATAATTTGTCGTTTAAGGTTAATAATAATAACGTTGAATGACAGATTTGAGAAAATAATAAATTATGATCGTAAGTAGTTTTACGTGCATCGTGCAGCGCAAGAAACGCTGTAAATAGGTGCCAATAAATCATCAGATAACAGACTCTTGTTACGCGGTCTGAAAATGATGGATGGACTCGGATAAGCGCGAAGTGTTTACCATCCCTCCGATGACAGCCTGTCACTCGAAGATCATCTTACGTATATTGAACATCAATTGATTTCGTTCCGAAAACCCGCACGGAGCAGAGCAGAGTAGAGATGTGCGCCATTAGCGGTAATCTGTCTGCGGAGGAATTAAGAGTCCGTCAAATTGGTTTGTTGCGCAATCACAATGCGGAAAATTATATAAAGGTTTTTAATTAACCGGAGAATTGATCGTATTAATCAACGCGCGCGGAAAGGGAAGGGTGTGTTTTCTGATGATGAGTAATTCAGTCGATGCGTACGTATTGCGAGGGTGCAGTACGCATCTCTGGAGCAATGAATTGCGGCGCGCGTGGGAAACATTAATTTCCGTACAATTGCTGAGTACGTACATTTGTATACATTCTGCACATATGTGTATGTATGTATGTGCTCGCACATCGATGAACTCGCATTAGTGGAAATCGCGATCCTCCTTCGATCGACCTCCAGCACTGATGATCTGATAATTATAGACCCAATCACCGCTGACGAACCCAATCTTGATTGCTACCATTATTTTCGACCATCCTCAAACCAACGACATCATTCACGACCGCAACAATACACTGACTTATTAGTTAACTGTCCACTCGAATGCACTAACATATTCGACCGAACTATTTCGATACGCGTGTCCTATTTTACAGCAATCGTAATAAATTTCAACCAATATAATCGAGAATATTTTTAATTTAACAATTTACAGATGATCGGCGGATATATCCGCCCTATCCCTATATAAACATGATAATTCGTTTAAGCAAAATTGTGCTAGACGAGACTACTAGTCTTTTTCAAATGGACTACAACATAAACTTTGACATTGAAAAAACTTCGTCCGCAAAGCTAGAAAATCTTCAAACACATCAAAATCTCTTAATAATAAGATTTATTCAAATTTTCATAAAAAAAAAATAATAAAAATGAAATAAAATCACAAAATAATAACAATGTTTATTTTAAGAACCATGAAATAACCGACAAAAATGTATACAAAACAATAAATTCATTTTTTTTTACATTTTAATTCATGATTAATTGCATATATTACATGTGTTCAATTAATACGCAGGTGTTAAATGTAAACGCAGATGTTCATGCAGGTTTTTTCGCATGTATTCCATTATAAAACAGGACAATAAGATAACATTTCGTCAAATGTTTGGAAATCACTGATTGAAACTAAATGTCTATAAAAAACTTTTCATAAATATCTGAATTTTCTCATTAAACTTTCTTCAAAGAATGACAATTATTTTTTTATAATTAACTAGAAAATTGATTTTTATGAACTTATTATAATGTAAATACGTATAGAAGTTTCCATTTTTCAAGTTATTTCTTTAATTCATTAAAAAATAATTAATAATTATACACGTCCAATCTAATACATCAACCTAAGTTAATTATTAATTACTAAATTAAATGAAAACGTTAGTTTAATTGTACAAATATATATTTTAGCCTTATCATTATGTAAGTAAACTTTATATTTGCAAAAATATCTAATTTTTTATTAATAATTTCATTACTTAAATGTAAAAGAAAACATAAATTATATTAACTTCTAAATAAAATTAGCCCTAATTTTAACCTATTAAGACTAATTTTCATTGATTGTAGTAAATTTTAACTATAATCTACTTAATTATCTTACACATTTACTTAAGTATAGTTTGATAACATGTATAAAATAATTCAAATTTTACTAAAAGAAGTAATTATGTCATTATTGAAAATAAAGTTATTATTATCTTTATATAAGCATTAATTAGAAATATTTTTTGTTCTGAATGAAATATTTAATAGAACGTAAACTGTAAATGGCCGAGAAATGCAAAAAAAAAACAACAGCGAGAAAGAGTGAGAGAATCTTTGTACATATATTTTGATAGAATCTATAAAATTCTACCAAAAATATGCTATATTCACAATAGAAAGTTTATACATATTTGAAATTTGTATATGAATGAATGAAATATCTAAAATTTACTTTATAAACGTAAAATCCACGAACGAACGAACAGTTACAATGTGTAGATTTGATTGCGTGACGAATAATAAAAATAAAAGAAGTGAAATTGAACAGAAGAATGATATGTAATTGCGCATTTAACGCAAAGTTCGCATGTAATTGCCCAATGCGAAACACTAACAAAGCAAAAAAAGTAAACAGTAAATGGTTGTAAAATGCAAAAAAAAACAACAGCGAGAAAGTGTAAGAGAATCTTTGTAGATATAGTTTGATAGAATCTATAAAATTCTAACAAAAATATGCTATATTCACAATAGAAAGTTTATATATACTTAAAAATTTGTATATGAATTAATGAAATATCTAAAATTTACTTTATAAACGTAAAATCCACGAACGAACGAACAGTTACAATGTGTAGATTTGATTGCGTGACGAATAATAAAAAAAAAGAAGTGAGATTGAAGAGAAGAATGATATGTAATTGAGCATTTAACGCAAAGTTCGCATGTAATTGCCCATTGCGAAACACTAACAAAGCAAAAAAAAGTAAACTGTAAATGGTTGTAAAATGCAAAAAAACAACAGCGAGAAAGTGTAAAAGAATCTTTGTAAATATAGTTTGATAGAATCTGTAAAATTGTACCAAAAATATGCTATATTTACAATAGAAAGTTTATACATATTTGAAATTTGTATATGAATGAATGAAATATCTAAAATTTACTTTATAAATGTTAAATCCACGAACGAACGAACAGTTACAATGTGTCACAGCAAGAAAGAGTGAGAAAATCTTTGTACATATAGTTTAATAGAATCTATAAAATTCTACCAAAAATATGCTATATTCACAATATAAAGTTTATACATATCTAATATTTACTTTATAAACGTAAAATCCACGAACGAACAGTTACAATGTGTAGATTTGATTGCGTGACGAATAATAAAAATAAAAGAAGTGAGATTGAAGAGAAGAATGATATGTAATTGCGCATTTAACGCAAAGTTCGCATGTAATTGCCCAATGCGAAACACTAACAAAGCAAAAAAAACGTAAACTGTAAATGGTCGTAAAAAAAATAACAGAGTGAGAAAGAGTGAGAGAAACCTTTGTGCAAATGCGTCGAAAGAATGAAACGGATGAGTGAACCGCTATAGCCTGCCTGATTACGTGTTAATTTATATCTATATAGATATATAAAGATATTCAGAAATGCGGGAACCGTGCAGTTATGTCAAAATTATACAATGGCGCTAATGTAGGGCGTTCGGTCACACAATGCCCGAATAATTGCATCGAATCCCAACAAATGAATCACACATACTCACATCTCTCTATCTCTTTCTATATATATATATATATATATATATAGTTATATATGTATTTATATCTATATATATAAACGATTTAGAGTGGGAAAGAGAGAGAGTGAGAGATGGAAATACCCGGCGCAGCCACCCGAACCGAAATAATGTGGAATGGACATTGGTGGGCATTGATTCCAAAACGTGGCCTTTGCGAGTGCGGCCAAAAACCCACCCCGCACACACACACACACAAACACCATCACTTCGTTCGAATTAGGA
>NW_017097490.1:0-2693 GCF_001412225.1 Nicrophorus vespilloides | reverse complement strand
GTCAAATTGTGTTGAATTACAGAAATACATTCGAATTTTGCTTAATTTATCTCATTCGAATTGCTCTTAATAAACTTGTAAGAAAAGTAGTCAAATTGTGTTCAATTATAGAAATTTGAATTTTGCTCATTAGTAAATGTAGAATTAATATTGTGTCAATGCACGAACGTACAATAAGTTTTATAAGTTTCTTCTTTAATTAGTGTTTATAATTAAGTAAGTAATTAAAGACACAGTAAAGTGACATTTTGTAGATTAACATTGATAGAATTGGGGTTGATGAGGGAATTGTGGTGTAATAACTAAGATGTACTTAATTAAAGACGTACACTGTTTTCAACTTACAAGGGAAACCTTGGGCCAAGTAAGTAGTAAAGCATGTAAGTGGGTGTCACCGCGAGGGAGGGTAACATGAAAGATTACAACGGTCTCTAGTAGTAGTGGGTGGGTTACAATTGTGTAAAACCAAAAGTTCTTTCTTTCAGGTGGAGATTGAATCCGAAAACTTTGCATCGTTAATTTTTTTTTTCATCTTCATCTTTCAATATCGAAAACACTTTTATAGAAATACCGTTCGCTCAATTTCGTTTTATATGCACATGCATACAAACACACACACACAGTTTTTATTCTCTCCGTTTTATTTTATGGTGGTAAAACGCGAGGGCATGTTTCCAATCTTTGGGCCCCCGCCGGTAATACAATAAACTTGACGTCGCATCCATCAAGACCTTGTGGGGTTGGTTTGGATGGGTTTATGAAACGCGCGATGGGGGTTGGGTAAAGAAAATAAAAAATAAATTTGCGCAACTATGATATTATCCCCCCATTCCGAATCAGAGCGTCGTTGGAGTCGTCGCGACGCCTGCACCGCGATAAAACGCGCACCTACAATAATCAACGGTGATTAGTGTCCATGGCAACGCTTCCGACCCTCCGACGGTCCCATTTTTTCTCATCCGAAATACAAATAGCTTAAGCTTGTTTTATTTCCAGTTTGGTGCGGAGGGACGACGAAAAAAATATTAGTGTAAGTAACCGGGGAAGGAGAAGTTTTTTTTTCTTTGGGTAAGAAGTTTCTGGCTTTCTTCCGTCGACTACATCCTCCCCATCTGCATCCTTCTTCAATCCTCTTCCTACGCGTCCTCCTCGCCAATGCGGAGGCGACGTCCTCGAGAGGGTGCGCGTCTGTAAACTCAATTATCTTACCCCATTACGGGTCTGATTTATATTCACCCTGAGTACCTGACGTCCATCCGCATTTCGCATTTCCATCCACATTCTATCCATCCACCCTCCTCCACAAAACGCAACTCCGTTTTCATCATCCTCCCTTACTGCTTTTTCTTTTTACAGGAAATGACGACACAGAACGAATCAATTACAGCAAAAATATTAACTTATAATGTCAACAATTTGAATCGTATAACTGTATACACAAAATTTGTCCACAGTCTTTTGATCAATGAAATTCCATCAATTTCTGTGCTATACAAATGCAATGATTAAAAGAGATTTGAAAGATGTAAAGGATAAGTATTGGAAACAGTAAAACATGCTATAATTATTAATTTTTCTAAAATTTGTCCACAGTCTTTTGATCAATGAAATTCTATCAATTTCTGTACTATACAAATGCAATGATTAAAAGAGATTTGAAGATTTTGAAACAGTAAAACATGCTATAATTATAAATTTTTCTAAAATTTGTCTACTGTTTTTTGATCAATGAAATTCCATCAATTTCTGTACTACACAAATACAATGATTGAAAGAGATTTGAAACATGTAAAGGATAAGCATTGAAAACAATAAAACATGCTATAATTATAAATTTTTCTAAAATTTGTCTACTGCCTTTTGATCAATGAAATTCCATCAATTTCTGTACTACACAAATGCAATGATTAAAAGAGATTTGAAATATGTAAAGGATAAGCATTGAAAACAGTAAAACATGCTGTAATTATTAATTTTTCTAAAATTTGTCTACTGTCTTTTGATCAATGAAATTCTATCAATTTCTGTACTAAACAAATGCAAAATGATTAAGAGAGATTTGAAATATGTAAAGGATAAGCATTGGAAACAGTAAAACATGCTATAATTATTAATTTTTCTAAAATTTATCCAGTCTTTTGATCAATGAAATTCTATAAATTTCTGTACTATACAAATGCAATGATTAAAAGAGATTTGAAAGATGTAAAGGATAAGCCTTGATTTCCATTCCCTTCAATCATCGAACCACCGTTCGCATATATAAATTATGAAATTTTCTTTTTTCTTCCATTCCCACGCGTTTCATTGTTTATTTCCCATTAATTGCGTTTTGTTCTTTTTTTTTTCGTTCGTCGCGGGCCCCGCGGCCCCCTCTTCACTCAAATCACTGTTGGGAATCGCGCGGAGTGCGGAGGCGGCGGCGGCGACGGCTGCTGCAACGTAGGGAAAAACAAAGGTCGAACTTGTGAAAAGAATTATCTCTTGCGGAGCTTGCAGAAAAAATCCATTTTGCGCAAGTGTTTATCTTTTCAGTGCACATTCTGCACACGCTTAATTACGGGGAAAAAAATAACTGTGTACCAATCGCAATCATCCTATATATACATATCATTACTGAACTACACGTAGGTTGGTTTTCTTTTCATCTTCAGAGCTAAATGGATACGTTTGTTTCGTATATTTCTCTTTCA